>NC_037544.1:1078881-1099378 GCF_001531365.2 Cynara cardunculus var. scolymus
GTCGATGGTCGATGAAAAACCTCGACTGGATATGGAGAGAAGAGAAGCGTACCGTCGATGGTCGCCGTCGATGAAGGAAGCGATGGAGGCAGGAAGCGTACCGTCGTCTGGAACAGTGGAGAAGAGAAGAACGCCGATCGGAACTCGCATTCGATGGTCGCAGACGATGGTCGCAGACGATGGTCGCCGTCTGATGAAGGAGACGAGTTGAGAGCCAGATCTGATGAAGGAGACGAGTTGCGATGGAGGCAGGAAGCGATGGAGGCAGACGAGTTGAGAGGACGAGAGAGGAGAGAGTGATTAGGTTTTCTAATTTTAGGGGTAGATGGGTAAAATGCTTCCTTGTTCCACTTAGTTCCAGGGGGGGAGGAGGGACAGGCGTGTTCCATATTTGTTCTAGTTAGTTCCACCTTGTTCCATATAAACACATGCCAAACATGGGACAAATGTGTTCTGTTCTGTCCTGTCCCATCATGTTCCGCCTACCAAACGCACCCTTATGGACAACTATCATTATTCATTAATTATGGTTGAGATATACAAAGATGATTAGGTTTATTCATTATGCTCATAACTTTAGATTAAGAAACATAATGAAATCAGATATTTATTAGACTAGATGGACAACTAAGATTGATTTATATATAATATAATAATTACATAGTTTGTATTTTAAACCTCTCACATATACATACGAGCTTAATCATTTGAGAACCCCAAAATATGTTAGATTCATGAAAACTTTTACCTTAAGTTTTTTCCCAACTAAATATAATATTTAATGTATTAATTAACATATATTTGTTTTACAATGTGTTTGTTTCGTATGTATTCGATTTGCAATGTGAAACTTTTTTTGTTTACTTTTTTCTTCACAAACACATCAAAAAAATTTACATTGTAAACCGAGTAGATGTAAAACAAACACATTATATAATAAATATATGTTAATCAATACATTAAATTCTAACCATAGATAAAAATAATTATATACACCATCATATGATGTATCGGTTCTCAAAAATCTTAATAGTAAGAAAAAACATCCCTATCACATGATACACTAGTTCTAAAAAATGTTTAGTAATAAAAAAAACATCCCTATATATAAATATATCTATATATATATATATATATATATATGTGTGTGTGTGAGAGAGAGAGACTCTGTGTGTGTATATATATATATGGTCTCTTCTATGTTGATATGTCATCAAATCACACCTTACACACCCTTCAAAATTCTCTTGCTTCGCTCTCTAAGATGGAATGGAAAAGAGGTCCTATAATCGGCCGGGGATATTACGCCGCCGTATACGTTGCCACCACCACCACCGGAGATCTTTTTGCCTGCAAATCCACAGAGCTTTCCGCCTCTGGTTTCCTACAGAAAGAACAACACTTTCTTTCTAAATTAACCTCAAAAAACATAATCCAGTACATGGGTTTTGATGTCGATTATCATAACAACAAACCCACATATAATCTGTTCATGGAGTATGCCGCCGGCGGCACCATTTCCGATGTGATCAAGTCGCAAGGAGGATCGCTTGATGAGTCGCTGATCCGGTCTTATACTCATCAGATTCTTCTCGGATTAGATTATCTTCACTTCAATAACATTGCGCATTGCGATATCAAATGCCAGAATTTGTTAATTTGCAAAGATGGTGTCAAGATCGGCGATTTGGGTTGTGCGAAACTGGTGGAAAACGGCGGAGCCACCACTTCTCAGTTTTCCGGTACACCGGTTTTCATGGCGCCGGAGGTAGCACGAGGTGACGAACAGGGGTTTCCAGCTGATGTATGGGCTCTTGGGTGTGCAATAATCGAAATGGCAACCGGGTCAAACCCGTGGCCGGAGATAACCGACCCGGTTTCCGCTTTGTACAAAATTGGATATTCCAATGACTTACCGGAGATTCCCAAATGGCTGCCGGAGGACGGCAAAGACTTCTTGGCGAAGTGTTTGAACATAGATGCTAAAAAGAGATGGACAACAAAAGAACTCCTTCAACACCCATTTGTGTGTAATTCGGATTCGGGTTTCGAAACAAGAAAGTCTCCGACGAGTATATTGGATCACGGTTTCTGGGAATCTTTATCGGTGACGGAACCTTCGCCTGCGACCCAGATGGAGAATTTCTCCGGCGAGTCTCCTGCGGAGAGGATAAACCAATTGGTTGAAGCTACTCCAAGTTTTCCCAATTGGGACGACGAAGATTGGATTACGGTTCGAAGTAATCCGATTAACGAAACGGAGGTTCGCGATGGCGGTTTCGATCGTTCGGATTCGTTTCGTTTTTTGAATTTGAATTTGGAAGAACAAGAACAACGAGAGGTTGAAAGCTTAGTTAGAGATGAAGATATTGAGGTCTTGGAGCATTCGATTGTATCAAGATTTCTTGATTTTGATCATTTAATTTACCATAAATTTTTTGAAATAAAAGACTCGAATCATTTGTTATGTTTTTAAATCTTTTCGTTTTCTTAAATACCGTTTTATTATATTTAACTGTTACCGTCGTCTTTTCAAAAATCTGATAATTGGAAGCCGCCAGGGACGGACCTATAGTTGGGCATACGGTGACGCGTGTCACCGTATTACTCCTCCGTTGAAGGGTAAAAAATAACACACTTTGTCTTGATTCTTATTTTAGGTAACGTATTTTTAAAACTTTCGTTTTTGTATCTAAGATGTGAAGTTTCAAACATTTAAATATATGAGTAACCGGTTTAAGTATTGACTGGTTACTAATGTTGATACAACGAATGATATCACATCAAATTCAATATTATTTGGTAATTTGACTAGTGTAATGGATTTTTTATAGTTAAAATTAGTTTCAAATTTATTTATTTTATTAGAATTTATATATTATAATTATTTGTAAATTATATATTTCACATAAATAAATATAATATATAAATTCAAATAAAGACTGATTACGATCTGAATAATATTCAGTTGGATGTTGGATCAGTTTTGGTAACCGATTAATTCTTACTGGTTACATTGATACTTAAATGTTTGATACTTCATATTTTAGGTATTAAATCGAATGTTTGAAAGTACGTTATTCAAAACAGGAATCAAAGCAAAATATGTTACTTTTTCATACAATTTGCTCTTATATAAAATATATGTATTGGAGTTTTGGATGGGACATGATCAGAAACAATCAAATTCCAAAACGAAATTCATTAACTTTTCCTCAATTGAAAACCAATGACCCAACCCCGTTTACCAAAACTTGAATAGTTCAAACGGATCAGTAAATTTACCCGATCAGCAAAAATCCCTTAAAATCACCATAAATGCATCAATAATCAGACGCCATAAGTTTCATCTCAGTTAACTGTCTTTTAACCGACAAGAAAATTTCATGTAATATCTGATTTTGATGTGTGGATTTATTCCATTTTCTTGATTTTTGTGGGTGAATAAAGTATTTGACATCTTTTAAACCACCACAAAAGTCAAATTCTTTGGCAGGTCAACCAATTTTCCCATCTAGAATTGTTTGGTAATTTGAAGCCAAAGAAGAAGAAATTGGAATTAGGTTTTGAGGGAGTCAATGATTTTGACTTTTCCTCTTGGCTTATTTTAAACTGAAGACCCTAAAAAAGTCAACCACCCTTTTCTTACTGATCCTCATCAAAAGAGTTGTTATAAATCACTTATATTTTTAGAGTTATTATATAAGAATTATGGTTTTTATTTTTGAATTTTAGGTGAAATCATATTTTGTTAAATTTTTATGTATTTTTTATTAATTTTATATAATAATTATTGATGTTGAAAAAAAGCTCTTATTAACTTCTTATATTTGATTCGTTAAGAGGTAAAGTCATTCAAACTGTTTGTTTTTTTTTTTTTCAATTCTTTAGAGGCACTTGTATCTTATTTATCTTCTTATCGGGTAAGAGGTAAACCAATCTCTTATTTGTCTCTTATTGTTTTCGAAACCTTTAGCAACAACGTTTCTCAATCGAGTAACCAAAATCGATCATTTTTTCTTAATTGATCATTACTAAGTCGATTCTCACATCTCTTAATTGGTGTAAATTAATAGGTGTGTTAAATACCATTAATGGCATATTTTCGTTTAAATGAATGCTAATTATAATAAATTTCGTAATGATGATGAATTCATATGTGAAACTGTATAAATTTATCTAGAAATTCAACATTATAATTTTTTAGTCGGTAAAATAGACAATTTAAACAAATTCAGACAGTAATCAATTTACAAAAACAAATAATCTTATTGATTCAAAATTCATATTTCAGCACCACCACTTACTAAACAAACAATCTTATTAAATATGATGAAAGAGAAATTAATTTTTTATTCTTTTTTGAAATTGAATTATTATTATTATTATTATTATTATTATTATTATTATTATTATTATTATTATTATTATATTGAAATAAACAAATATTTTAATAACATATTTTAATACTGAAAACTTTAAAATACAATTTATTGAAGTTAAATATACATATATATTTTTTAAAACTTTAATTTTTACTTTTCTATTTTAAAGAAATTTCAAATATAAATCTATGAAAATACAGTAAAAGCTTCCATTTTTGGGCCACATTGGCACATAAATTAAGTGATATCCCCATTTTGCCCCCAAAGTAGCCTTGGCTCTTGGTGTGTCCATTTTGGGCTTGGAGGCTGGTTTATCGGTATATTAGTGGGGTGGTTGTGGTAATCTACTAGACATTAGGCAAACACCCTTCAAGAAAGTCATCATTCATACCAAATTAGTTGACTTTTTGAGGGTAGTTTGGTAATTTACTTGATGCTCTTATCTATAAATTTAAGGTTTTTGAAAATACCCTTTTGACCAATAGGTCAAAGGGTACATACATGCCCATTTTTTTTCTTTCTGGTTTGGATGAGTAGGTGAAATGGATAAGGGTACAATGCAATTTTATTTTTAAAACTAGAAAGTATTTGTGTAATGTAGTAAAATATATCTCGATTTTAATGTTTGTTTTATTTAGTTTTTATAGATGTTTTAATACAGTTTTTATGTGGTTTTGAGAAAGGAATAATGTTTTTATTTTTAAATAAAATATAAATTTGAAGATATCATAAAATTTCGAAAATAAATATATCAATATTAACTATTTAAAAGTTCTTGTTTTTTTATAATTTTTTAAATTCAATCTTTATTATAATTTAATTTTAAATTTAATCACAAAGTAATTTATTTTTGATTTAAAAATACAATTTTTTATAAGAATGATAATTAAGTATTATGTTAAAACTGAAAATTTTTCCTAATTATATTTTAAATTTTTTATATTTAAAATAACATGTTTGTCTTTTATTTGACTATGTTTATCTGCAGTTAGTTACACGAATTCAAACATTAACCTTTAATAAATTGTACTTATGCACAATCTACATGTAATATTGAATTTTAAGTAATATGCATCAATAGACAGTATTTTATGTATAGATACTTACATTTTCATTTGTATTTTGTTCCAAAATGATTGTGTGAATATACCCTTAATCAATACACGAATAATTATGAGTTGTGAAGAAAGAAGAAACTAAATAAAGGTAAAATTGTCATTTGATTAAACATGCACATCTAAAACTGTGTGTCATTTCAATTGTGGACACTTATTTTAGGACGGGAAGAGCATTATATAAAAATCCTTTTTCAGTCAAATGATTTTTGTAAGTTAAAACAATTTATTGAAACATCTTTTTAATCTTAACGATAAATGTGTAGTCTGCATGCATCTTATCTTTTTAGACCTTATTTTTAAATGAGATATTTTTTTTTCTTTTGAAGTATATAATATTTATATACAACAAATAAACTTACACACCCTTCTCATATTTGGTGAAATTTGAACCCCTGATCTTTTAAAAGGCCAAAAACTACGATACCACTAAACCAAAAAAAGTTTCTACAGACATATGATTCAATTTGATTTATATTGAATCTTTGTGGGACTGAAAAGACATGGAAAGAAGAAACTACCCTTTTCTCAATGATATAAGACTTTGGTACCTAAGTGTGATGTTCTTGTTTTGCATTTACATTTGTTCAAAGTGGTTTGATTATTTGTGTGTATATGTTTTTGGCATTTTTCAAAATTCATACTTGCTTTAATTACAATGATTCATACTCAAAAGTAGTGATGGCTAAAATCCGGTCTTGGGTAGGGTCGAAGCCGAAACAGTGCTCATAATCGGTTATGTCGAAAATATTAAGGCCCGGTTAAAAGTATTTGTAACTTGTTACGGTAATCGGTTCCAGACCGGGCCCAAACTGGTCTTATATTACAAAAAATTCTTTTTATATTTTAAAAAAAATAATATAATGTTATTCTAATACACTTGAAAATATTTAATTAAGTCAATCAAATACACTTTAAAAATATCTAATTAGGTCAATCAAATACACTTAAAAAATACGTTGTGTTGTAGTTTTATAATTGGTTTTCAATCAAATACACTAAAAATTACGTTTTGCTATAGTTTTATAATTGGTTTTTAAATCAAATACACTTAAAAAAATATGTTTTATTGTAAATTTGTAATTTGATTTTCAATCAAATACACTTAGAAAATTATAAATACAGTTAAAAATACATATAAAAACATTTTTTTTGAAAAAAAATCGGGCCAGACCTATAACCAGTCCCAAACCGGTCTTGGGCCAAGCCGGGCCAGGCCTTGTTTTTTGATGAAAATCATGACCGGTTCTTAATCAGCGGTCCCAATCCGTCTCGGGCCGGACCGGTCCTAAGTCGTTCCCGATCCTCCGCCGGTCCCGGGCCAGACCGGACCCATTTGGTCATCTCTACTCAAAAGTCAATTAAAAAAAAATTATTCAAAAGTTTGTTAAATCACAACGTTTAAATTGATACAAATAGAAAATCCACAAGCAAGTATCATATGGGCATAAAAAACCAATTCATGTAGTTTACTTTACATAGATGATGTTGAATTTGTTTTTTTATAAATTACACAAATTAAATTCAGATATATGTATTTTACTGAACAATGATAACTGAAAACATAAACTCTCGTAAAATACAATCTGACTACGTCTTTCAGTCATTTAGTTCAAGGATGAATTATTTACATGAAGATTGATTCAATCTGATTACGTCTCACGAGTTTTCTTGATTTTGTTGACGGATGGAATCAGATCAGAATCACCTATCTGACTATGAACCGCTTTCAAACTTTTTCTCAACAACCATAACTCTTTGACATAGTAATGAATTCTATCTATCATCAATCCCAGGAACAGACAAAACCCTACATCACATAAATCTCGTTACTTAAAAACAAATATGTGTAAAACAAACCTGAAATACTGAAATATATTTGAAAAATAAGATGACGTACCCATGAGTGATGCCTCGAGAACATGATTAGCCATAAGAACCTGATCCGTTGGATTAGTGGATCCAACGTCCATCATGCGCTTTTGAGTTTTGACGATACTGTATACATTAAATACAAATACTACAAATAATGTTGCCGCAACGGTTCTTGAGGTCACGAGACCTCTGCCCTGCTTCAAACGATCCAACCCCATCATGACCAAGTTCCTCAAAGGTGAGTGAAACAGGAGGATCATGATCATTCCTATCTCGATTGCGAGCATCGTAAACAAAAGAGGCGTCATCTTGTTCTTTTCTTTCTTGTAAAATTTTCACAAGATTCAAAGCAGTTTGAGACCAAAATTATCGAAGAAAAGGAGAACTGTGATGAAAAACGTAGGGTTTATTACATTTATTTCTTTTCACTACATCTTTCGATCTTCATACCTCAACTTGTTTCTCAATGAAAGAATCATATTCTTCTATCTGAGGAGGTGAAAGTAAGGTATTTTTTTTCTAGTTGGTCCAATAGGGTTGGGTCCATGTGAGACCGGCTTGTTTTCGTGAGACCCATGAGATCACTTTTTTATATTTGAAACTTCACAGCAAAACAATGTAAAGGTAACTTTCACAGTGTTTTTGCTGTGAAGGTTCGACATTTTTGCCTCAAGTGAACAAGGCAGAACAAACCTTTATTTTACTAATATAACGTTATAATAAAAACTAATTATCTTTTAAAACATCAAATACGCCTCCATCTTTAGATTTTATTCATTATTTATATTTTTTTATTGTATTTTATGTTTTTTGAACTTTCATTCTACAGTCCTCAAAATATTGTTTTTATATGGTTTCTATATTTTGATTATTTATGTAATTTATTAAATATTAATGATAATAAAATTATATATATATATATATACAGACACACACATGTCGTCCTACCTTGAAATGGAACTTTCAGACCACATCAAATCTTCGTTTTCGAGAGGGATGCTCAACTCCGAGTCTACAAGCCTTTCTCATTTCAGTTTTCGCCCTTTGAATCTTCAGCAGCTTAGGGAAATTCGAGAGATCCGGCGACTATATGTGTGTGTGTGTGAATGATCAATAGTGAGAAGTGTAAGAAGAAATCTAAACATTTGATTAATTTTAAACTCATGTTCACCCATGAACTGTGTTTTATAAGAGAATTTATCTAGTGCATCTCGACACACCTCATTAGTGTTGAATTCAATTAAGATCAATCCAATGGTGGAGATCCTTTTTACGCTTTTCACCACAATTTTCTTTCTCACCGGAACCCAACCTTATATATATACTGTATAAAATAAAAATTGAAAACCACATAAGTTTTTTATTTTAGTGTCATTTTAATCGTCTTGACGAAAATTTTCTAGTGAAGTAAAAATATATTTATTTTATAATAATTTAATAAATTACATAAATTAATCAAAATATATAAACAACTTATTTATCTTGTTCAGTTCTATCTTATAAAATGTTGAAAAATTATCTATTTTATCATGTCATCTTTACCATGCAAGCAAGCAAATTCAAGATTCTTCCATTGTGAACGCGGCAAATGGCATTTCCCATTCCCACAGGCCACGCGGTCAAAGGTTGGTAAGGAGGCCCGTCGCTTAGGTTGGCGACCGACTTGAGTTGTGACTTGTGAGGGTTGGCCGACTACGGTCAGCCCAAATGGTTTCTGTGGCCGACAAAAACAAAATCTAATGGCAACATATATACAAACATTCTAGGCATAACCAAATACAAGAGAAATACACTAATCTAGACGTGCACGTCAACAATACATATAGTGGCATGGATTATCACTTTAGTAGTATAAAAATTTAGGGTTGTAAAAGATGCTATGATCAAGGGCGGATTTATAAAGGCCCGCCTCAACCAATTTTTGTAAGTTGAATCTTTTTAAGGTTTGAAATGTTTCTGCTAAAATATAAAATATAAGAAATCAATTAAAATTTGAAAAAGTCCCTCGAAATCAACCAAAGAAGCCCGATAAAGTGTCGAAACCAACCCAAAAAACTTGAAGAATCCCTTCAAACAATGAAATTCAACTAAAAACATAACGGAGAACGTTGTGAGTTTTTTATAAACCTTGAAGGTGCACCCACTCCGCAAAACTCGTGGGTCCACCATTGGCTATTGTATTATTATGTTGGATGCAATTGTATATTCCACAAACCAACATAAATGATATAAATTTCTCTTGTAGAGATCGTTTGCATAGTCAGTTTTACCCTTCCAGGCACAGGTTCATAGTTTATTTATATCTCTTTTAGTTAAGTTTATTATGTTTCTTAAAAAAAATCAGAATAAAAGCCTTAAATAGCAAATCTTATGTACAAAAAACAGAAAACTAACCAGCAGACCAATGATGATTTTATTAAAAATATATCAATACTTTTTCATAGTCAAACAATGTCACCACTTGAAAAAAAAATTCTAGATCCACCTGCAACTATACCATACATTATAACATCTATTCTTTTCCCGATGGCTCTTTTAAAAAGTAATCTTGATAGGATTCCGCATCTCTTGCAAATACCAACATAGATTTAACATAATGAATCCAAGAAACATCACCAAAAATGTTGTTCATCCAAAGTTATTCAAGTATGGTTTAGGAGTTCCACAAGAAGCACAAACCAACAGGGCAACATATGCATGGTTTGAGCAGTATTGAAACATTTGTTATGCTATCACTTAACATTCGTATCGAATCCAAACATGTCTTGGCCGCAACAAAACGACAAAAGCGTACAAAACTTTTTAGCATCAAAGACGATTATTCTGGTTAAGCTTGCTTCAAGTATACCAGAAATCAAGCAAAATCGGGTTATCGACCCTTTTAGATGTCAAGAAGCAACCTCCTTGGATCCTCAACCACGTCTTTAATTCGGCGGAGGAAAAACACTGCCTCTCTTCCGTCGATCAGCCTATGGTCATAGGTTAGGGCGATGTACATCATAGGTCTTGGGATTATGTTACCTCCGACCACCATTGGTCGGCTCACGATTGAATGCATGCCCAAAATTGCAGACTGTTGCACAATACATGCATTAATAAACCAAATCAAACAAACTCGATGGATCCTATACTGAAGTAGGGAGGGTAAAATGAACATAGTCCTTTCCCTTCCTCCACCCCTAGGGTTAGAGGTTGTTTTCATGTGAAAAAAAAGCTTATGGAGCGTTTACCAACACAAATCGGGTAGGTGCTAACCGCGTACAAGTAGAGGTGTAAATAAGTCTAGCTTTTAACAAGCTACTTGATCTCGAGCTCGTTTGTCTCAAGCTCGAACACAAAATAAAACTTGTTCTACTTAACAAGCCGAGCTTCATAATACCAATGTTTCGACTCGGCTCATTCGAAAACTCGATTAAATTTTTCGAGTAGAGCCGACTTGAGCCATTCAAGCATAAACTTTTTTGACCTGAACATGCTAATATGTTCATAAATCATACAATAAAAATATAAAAATTTATCAACCTTGAGCCAATAAACAAGTTAATCGATCGTGAGTTCGAGCCCATAAGCGAGCATCGAGCTCAAACTCGATAACTCAAAAAATACTCAAGCTCGAGACCTACATTGAAAAAGTTATTCGAGCTCGAATAATCTAGTACTCCACTCGGCTCGTTTACACCCCTAGGTACAAGTGTGGTCTATGTGAAGAGGTTCAGTCAGGGTAAGCACAGACCCAAAATGGTTGTTTACCAAGTGTTTGTAGTAAGTGCATATCTATAAAAACTAGTTGGTTAAGCATTTTCTGACTTGGTACGTGACATATTGGTGGCTGACTTGGTCAACACCTCGATCATTCAGAAGAGTAGGTAAACATCATCATCTCTTACCGGATAAGAGGTTACCCAATAAGAAACAAGCAGCACTAAGGGGTCATTTAGGTAAAATTTTCGGCTAGCATACTGGCACAAAATAAGATTGTTGGTAAAGACCATCATCTCTGACCGGCTCAGAGGCAATAAGTGTTTAGTTACCCGGTAAGAGGCAGCAAGTGTTTAATAAGCAGCCCCCAAGTAAACAGCAGCTGAATGAGTAAACTAATTTCTTGGCAAGGACTAGTAGTCGTTTTCTTCTCTTTTTTATATTTCTATGTGAAAAGGACGAGCAAATGCATACCTGAGGAGGATTAATGATTGGAGTACTCAAAAGGCTTCCATAAACACCACCATTTGAGATAGTAAATGAGCCTCCTGCCATCTCATCAATGGATATGGTTCCATTATTTGCCTTCTTAGCAAGACTGTTTATTTCTTTCTCTATCTCAGCAAAGTTCATCTTTTCAGCATTGCGAATCACTGGCACAACGAGTCCCTTAAGGAAAGTAAAAAAAAAACAGCTGGTCAGTCATCCAATAACAGCATGACAAACCGGTTAGGGGTAAATGGGTAATAGAAAATACTTGCTAAGAGGATGTTCTTTTGTGGGCGTACAAATTGAGCTTCTAAATGCAAATTTAATACTCCATCCATCCAAAAAAGACGCAACATTTTAATTTAGCACATAATTTCAAAGAGTATTTGGTTGCTAATCATATACAAAACTAAACCAAACCAAACCAAACCAGTATATCCCACCCGGAGGTGGGGTTTGAGGAGGGTAAGATGTGTGTTAGAACGTAGACCTGAACCTGATGTCTACCCCCAAGAGTAGAGCGATTGTTTCTGTCAAGACACCGGATTGTGAAAATAGTGACAAAGAGAGAGTGATATGATAAAGTTTTGAAAATATATGAAGTCTATCTTAATAAGACCAAATTAAGAAAAATTATGGATCACGATCAGTCACACAAATATCTTTGAAATAATTGCTAATAGGCAAATAAGTAAATTTGAATTATATTTTTTTCTAAAAATGGAAATGTTGCATTGCTTTAAGATAACCATAAAAATTTCTGCATTTTCTTGAAAAGGGTATTTTAGAGGAAGACCACCTCCGAAGTCTTGGTGCAACTGTAATGACACAAATTCAGTTTCTCAGTATGCAGCAATTATGTATGATCTAAATATTTTAAGCGTACCTTTGGAGTACCGACAGCTATGCTGATATCAATATAATCTCTATATATGATGTCATCCCCATCAATAACTGCATTGATGATCGGCTGATTTTGGAGTCCACTGACAGCAGCCTGAAATTTGAAAGAGCAGCTTTGGTGGTATCGAGAGCAGCAGATATCAAAGCACACAAAAGAATATATGCCAATATGACCACTCCTACAAATATACATACCTTAACAAATCCAGACATCAGTCCTAACTTGACTCCATGCTTCTCGAAGAAGGCGTCCTTGTACTCGGAACGGAGTTTCATCAAATTAGTCCTGAAAAAAAGCAAGTAGTATCCAATAAGAGAAGATAATCCTTTTTATTAACTTGCAAGCTTAGGGGGTGTTTGGTTTGATGGAATGGTTTTGAGGGATTTGGATTTTTGTGGAAGGATTTAGAACTAAAGGGATTTGGGTTTGGAAGAGTTTGAAATCTTTAGTGTATTTGGTTTGTAAGATTTGGAATGGCATTATGAATTCCAATATTTATAAAAGAATATAAAAACAAATTATAAATAATTATGAAAATTATTAAAGTGCCTTTTTATTAACTGATTATTACAAAACAAATGTTTTAAACATATTTTAAAACATTATTATAATCCTACGAAATCCCATGAATTACCAATCACCCCCGTGGGATTTCAAAATCCTATGTAACATGTTTATTTCAAATCCATGAAATCCTTCAAACCAAACATGCGATTGGATTGGTGTTCAATTCCAAATCCATTCCAATCTTACAAAACAAGCGGGACCATAGAATTTACATTGAATTCTAATAATCTAACTCCTAAACAGCATTTAACTTGTAATTGATCACAGGTTAGAAAGGATTTATTCCTTCGATTGAAAGGATGTCATGGCCCAGCAAGTAAAGGCAAAGGGAAACCCCTGAAACGCCATCATTGATATACATGTACAGTTTGAACTTACATGTCAACTTCATTGAATGTCGTCAACAAAGCAAATGTGTTTTGAGAATCCTTCAGACGTGTAGCAACTCGCTTTCTTAGCCGGGTCATAGGAACCTGCATTTGAGCAATACATTAAACATGCACCACCAATCAAACATTATTTAAACCCAAATAGTTGAGGTTGAATATGGAAACCAGAAAATAACAGAACAGTTGTGATAATAGAAGGTCGAACAAAAACAGGGATTACCTTGATAACATAAACCACAAACAAAAGCAACAAAAACAAAGAAACCAATTTCAACAGAAAAAATATAGTTAAATTAAAAGTGTCGATCGTATAGGATGAATATTAAGGAAAACTGTATGCAAAGGAAACGTACTTTGATCTACTTTCTATTGTGCAACGTACTTCCAAAACCTTTATTTTCATACCTTAGGTGTGGTATCTCAAATAGACCAAAGTATATTACACAAAATAGGAATCAGATATGAGTATGTTGCATTTTCATGCATTCTCATACGTAAACCAGGTACGTAATTGTTTGAGATGTCACATTTGAGGTACCAAAATGAAGGTTTTGCAAGTATCTAACACAAAATAGGAATTAGACTAAAGTGCGTTGCTTTTTCATGCAATTTTCCCTAATAACTATAGCATTAGTATAAAATATGACACTTACACGTCTTTCTCTTTCTTTAGGAGGAAGCTGGGGTTCTGATGCAGAGGTTCTAGAAGGCGGTGGAGAAGCTGGCTTGGGCTTTTCAATGGCAGGGGTAGCTTCAACTTTTGCCTTTGGCTTCTCCTCCATCTTCTCAGCAGCAGGAGGTGGTGGTGGCTGAGAAACAGTGTCTTCAGATGCCTTCTTGGATGGAGCAGCTGCACCTTCTGCAGACTTTGAGATGATAGCAACTTTTGTACCTGGTTCAACAGTGTCCCCTTCCTTTGCTACAAACTACCAAGATCAAAGCTCAATTTCAGCTTTTCTAGAATCCAACAACATTATCCATCTGAACGTCAGCCACATTCAAAATTTCAAATATTTTACCTCTTGAATTATACCCGCTTCAGGACTAGCAACATCTATAGTCACCTGCAACAAATTCAACTTGGGGTTGGAAAACAATACCGACATTTACAAGTTTGGAAACTTCGATAATAAGATGAAGTATAACAAATACCTTGTCTGTTTCAACTTGCGCAATTGGTTCATCAACTTCTACTCTGTCACCAGGTTCTGTTACAAGAAGATCAATTAGAAACAGAAGCTTAAACAATAACAAAGAATATTGTTGATGAAATATAGACTTGATAACAGAATAGAGGAACATACTCTTCAGGAAAGCTGCCAGTGTACCGTCACTTATAGATTCACCCATAAAAGGGACAACAGCATCAACCAGATCACCTTGGAAAAAGTTAAACACGATATTCAACTTTAAAAAATTAAGAATTTTCAATCAGCATGAAATAGAGAGGGAAAAAGACACTTAGAAGACTTAAAATAGAAGCCATATTATGTGGCAGACGTAAGATTACAACACAAGTCATTGAGTTTAACAGAAACATCTTTTAGTGCATTACTTGAAAGACTTGCGATCAGCAGGTGTCACAAATCAACTCAACACCTCCAAAATTTCAGAAAATATTAACATGCATCACTGATAACATTTTAGAGATACATGACTGTATAAACGAACTACAGTATACGCATAAATTCTTCCATATGTGAGACACCAAAGCAAAACATCATGATAAAGAAGTCTCTAACAAATGTCATGTATTAATTGCATGCATACACATTGGCATACTAACAAATGACACGTCAAAAAAAGGAATATCTGAATATCACACCACTGTCAGAGGAGAACATTCTGCTATGCATTTGCATGCTGACACATGGCTGAAGACTGGTCATAACTTCCCTGCAAAAAAAGAGGTCTTGTAGAAGTTAGAGCAATCACACTAGCACGCATCACTAGTCATTTGTCATTCTACAAGAGACAAATATCTTGATGCAAAATTAGGTTACAGATATGAGCGAGTGCTAAGATCAGAAGCTTGGACGTTTGCAAAAGAAGCCTCTAGATTTCAGCACCGATATTTATTTGTTAGCAGAAATAAAAAGATAGAATTATACACTAACCTCAATGGCCTTAAATTCAATGCACCACCTGTGACGACAATGGTATGAGAAAGAATCAAATGCGTGTACTAAACAAATAGCTCAAAAACCAGCTTTCCAGCAAGTACAACCCAAAAGCTGACCAGAAACTTACCAGGTTGAGAAACATGACATATACTTCTAATGTTCCCAATAATTCCCGGATGGAGTAATACCTGTAAATTTGTATTTCATTAACAGATTTGAAATTTCTGATATTTTCATCTAGAATTTAGTACCAGTGATTACTTAAGTTCATTAAGCTCTTGGTAAGAAAAATAGCTCAATCAGTCCCCACCAATGAAGTTCGATGGCAATATCACACATGTTTATTCTTATTCATGATAACCAACAAGATAATATATCTGTAAATAAAATTCTTGAGCCAAATTGTAATAACATATCGTTTTTACTCCCGAAGCATGAAAATAATGTATTCTGCAATATGAACACACCACAGTCCAAAGCTATTATTGGAGTTTACTGAGTTAACAAAATATGCAACTACATAAAATATTAATTCAATAATGTATTCTATAACATAAACACCACAGTCCAAAACTAGTGTTGGAGTTTGACAAGCTTAAACCAACTTCCATCAAAACAGAAAATCCTAAAGCATGGATTATATGCTCCAAAACATTATTAAATTAGTAAACGATTTCGGAATAATAAGACAATCAGTACCTCTCCTTCTGGGGTGAAACAAGTTACAGTTGTAGATGCTAGGGGACGAGTTGTTCGCCATGATTTTCCTATGATCTGTTCAAAACACAGTAAAATAATGTTAAGTGCCTGTCCATATCATATATTTTTATATAACTCTGCAAGTACATAATATACTATTCCACCTCCCTCCCGCTGTTACACTCCAGTTCAAAATTGTAGCACTGCCCATTTTCATATTTTACATTGATGTTTTTAGCTCTAGAACAATTTTTTTATTGTAATACTCCCTCATCCAATTATTTTAGGTCTCTTTTCTTTTTGGAAGATTCACCAATTAACTAATTCAAAATTTATTTTTTCTTTTCTTTTGTTTATTGTTTAATTAACTACAAACTCTGTCGAAATTCTCATATTTTATCAATACAACAACAAATTGTCAAATTTGAGCTCAAAATACAAAACAACTGACACAGACTACCTTGTTTTTTCTTGATGAAGGAAATGGTAAATATAAAAAAATGAAAAACACAACACAGATCAAAGACGTAACAGACGATTTTGAGAATGAAATCGGGACTTACCGAAGCAGAAGAGCTTCCGCTAATGACTTTTCTCCGGAGAACACCAAACATCGCTAGCTTCAACTTTATATTCTGCTATCCACAATGACACAGTAATATAAATCATCAATTGAACAAAATACGATTACGGACTCCTGATTAACAAAGGAGTAAACATAAACTGGACGATTTAAAATGAAACAACAAATCTAAACATGTATACAGATAAGAGCGGGTAACCTAAACAATCAAAAACTAATGAAGATTAAACCAGATCTTCAGAATTCAATGAAATTACCTGACTGAAGAACAGTCTGGATCTTCTTCGAGAAGAATGGAGTAATGAATTGATTGTTGACGCAGATGCGTGGATTAATCGTAGGCAAGGGGACGCCGCGAATGAAGATCTTCTTGGAGGCTTCTTTTGTGTTCGATTATTCCTTTTCTTTTTTTTTCTGTCTTCTTTTTCCCAAAATTAAAAAAAAAAAAAAAAAGGAATATATATAAATGGTAATGTTTTTACTAAACTAAAAAAAGAAATGAGTTGTAATTCTAAGTTTTTGTAACTATGAAATATTTATTTATACTGTATTATAAAATATTTGATAAAAATTCTTAAAAACTTTTTTTATGTATGAAATATTCTATATTAATGCATATTACTTAAAAAATTTAAGATTATAAATAAATTGTGCGTAAATACAACTTATTAAAGCTTCATTTTTGAATTCGTATAATTAACTGTAGATAAACATAATCAAATATAGAATAAACATAACATTTTAAATATAAAAAATCTAAAAGTATATAATTAAGATAATCATTGAGTTCTAACAGAATCATTGTCTTTATAAAAAAATTATTATTAAGCCAAAAATAAATTACTTCAGTATTTGACTTAAATTAAATTATAATAAAAAATTAGATTAAATAAATTGTATACAAAAACGAGAATTTTTAAATAATTAATATCAATACATTTTTTTAAAAATTTTATGATGTTTTCAAAATTATTTTTATTCAAAAATAAAAAAAAAAAAATTTCTCAAAACCACATAAACCGTATTATATCAATAAAGACAAAAAAAAAAAAACATTAAAATAAGATTTATCTCGTTACATTGTACAAGTACCCTTCTAGTGTATATAAAACTAATAATCAATATTAATAGATTATAAAAAGTAAAGTTAAATTGAAAATCTATAAAGAAAATAGGAAAAAGGATTAAAATAGGTTTATCGATCCCAGAAACTGCAAATACATAATAGGCATATAGAAATTATTGTACGTAACCACAAGGGTGATATCTGATTAGTTTGAGATTGGCTCCAAATGTCAAAAGTACCAGAAGGTCCTAAGTTCAAATCCAAGGAGAAATAAAAATCTCTTTGTGACCACGGAGGTTCAAATGCGGTGACTCTGGACAATCTGCAAAGCAGGTAGTCGTCCTGGGATTAGTCGGTTCGCATAACGGGTTGGATATCCAGGTTAATAAAAAAAAAGAATTATTGTACGTGAAATAACATCAAAAGTATTGGTTTCAGAAGATGAAATGTCTGATTTTTCATAGGAGAACCAACTGGATTGTTGCGAGCGGAACGAATGGGGCACACTTTGGAAGAAGCGATCTATTACCTAACCGTTTTATTGGGAATAACAAGAGCATCTATGAATACTCAAAGCTTCATATCTAAAGCGAGCTTTCAAGAAACTGTTCGAGTTTTAAGAAAAGCAGCTTTCCTGAACCGTATCGATTGGTTGAAAGGCCTGAAAGAAAACATTGTTATGGGGAGAGCATACCTGCTGGTAGCCGCTTCAAAAAACAACCTAACGACATTCCTAACAACATTGCCTTGGAACTAAAAAAAAAATATTAGAGGGGGAAACGCAGCATATCTCCCTCTCATCATTTCCTTTGTTATCTGTATTTTTAAATCAATTCCCAAACTAATTATTATTTACGTAAAAAATTTATGCATATGTATAAACCAGTTTTTCTTGATTAGAAAAAATGGACGTTTGTGTAAAAAAAATTACAATTTTAAAGATTTTATAACTTGATTAGGTATCGAATGACCACATATTAAATTGGATTAACCAGCTTAATCAAGTTAATCGAATTTTTAAATACCCTAATAATATATCACAATGTTAACAATTGCAAATTCGAATTCGATGTAACGTGTACCTCATAAAGAGTCACGTGCATAAATGATAGTAATGTTTTCCCGATCAAAATATCTATTATGGATACAGAAAGAAAATGCTAATTTTTTTTATCACTGAAGGTGAAGAGGGTGTGTGTGGGTTTATTTGTTTCATCTGACGTGTATAAATATTATATATTTTTTTAAAAAAATAATTACGAAATTTGATAATTTGGGGATAGGAGAAGGTTATTAAATTTAGAGTGTTAAACAAAACACGTTGCGGGGATAGCTCAGTTGGGAGAGCGTCAGACTGAAGATCTGAAGGTCACGTGTTCGATCCACGTTCACCGCATTACAATTTTGATTTAATATTAAGTAAATTAAGTTTTTAGTCCCTGTAGTTTATAGAAAATTACGATTCTTGTACTTATGGTTTAGAAATAACGGTTTTCATCTTTATGATTTATAATTTGTCGTTATTGAACTGACTTCCATTTTAATAATTTATAACTTATTATTGTTTCATTTATGTGGTTTTCAATTTTTTACTGTTTTGGTCTATGTACTTTAATTTTTTTATTGTTTTGGTCTCATGTACTTTGATTTTTTACTGTTTTGGTTCACAATAATTTATAATTTAGAGTGAATTATGGATTCGTTCCTTGTTGTATGCTGATTTTGCGTAATTCGTCATATTTCATTTATTATGGGTTTGATCCTTGTGGTATGCAATTTCTGTTGCATTTGGTCCTTACACCAAACGGTTGTTTATTGTCTTTGTTAAATTTGAGGGTAAAGAGAGTATGAGGACGAATCCCATAAAGATCTCCATACCACAAGGATCAAATCTGTAATTTACTCTATAATTTATTATTATTTTTATCACTGTCGTTTACAAAATAGGAATTAGTCCAAAAACGAAAATGGTAATAAATTACAAACCATAAAAACAAAAATCATAATTTCTAAACTACGTAAATAAAAATATAAATTATTAACAAAACATAGGAACAAAAATTGTAATTTACTGTAAATTATTTACTAAAGGAAACAAAATTAGAAGTTGTATTCTGAATATTCCTTTTGAAATCTTTTGGACTTTGCTTATTTTTGTAATATAATATTATATAGTATTTGATAAAAACTCATATTACTTAAAATTCAAAATTACAAGTAAATTGAATGTAAATACAATTTATTAAAACTTCATATTTGAATTCGTAATGAAGATAATAAAATACAATATAAACTTCTCATTTTAAATATAAAAAATCTAAAATATAATTAAAATTATCATTTAGTTCTAACAAAATACTTAATAATACCAAAAACCCATTGTCCCTATATCTATACTATATTATAAAACATTTGGCTAAAACTCTTAAAAACTCTTAAAATTCTTAAAAACTCTTAAAACTCTTAAAAAACTCTTAAACCAGATTTCATCCCTATCCGATTTCATCTCATATCTGAATTCGTATAACTAACTGTAGATAAACATCTAATTTTAAATATAAAAAATCTAAAATATAATTAGGATAATCATTGAGTTCTAACAG
>NC_037544.1:1100365-1120654 GCF_001531365.2 Cynara cardunculus var. scolymus
ATACGAATATCGATATATTTTTGTTATGCATAAAGTACTGTATATTGATGTATATTACTTAAAATTCAAGATTACAAGTAATTATGCATAAATACAACTTATTAAAGCTCGATGTTTGAATTTGTATAAATAACTGTGGATAAACATAATTAAATAGAGAATGAACATTTCATTTTAAAATATAAAAAATCTAAAATATAATTAGAATAATGATCGAGTTCCAAGAAAATAAATAATTATTATCTTTATAAAACAATTATATTATTAAACCAAATATAAATTACATTGTTATTGTACATAAATTAAATTATAAAAAAATTGAATAAAAAAATATAACTTATTAAAGCTTATATTAAAGATTACAAGATTACAAGTAGATTGTGCGTAAGTATAACTTATTAAAGCTTCATATCTAAATTCGTGTAACTAACTGCAGATAAACACAATCAAATACCGGATAAATATCTCAGTTTAAATACAAAAAATCTAAAATATTAATTAGGATAATCACTGAGTTCTAACAAAATACTTAATTATGATCTTTATAAAATGTTATATTATAAAACCAAAAATAAATTAAACTTAAATTAAATTATAATAAAAAAATAAATTAAAGAAATTACATATAAAAAAGATCTTTTAAATAGTTGATTTGATATTAACATTGATATATATATATATATATATATATATATTTATATATATATTTAAATTTTATATAATATTTTTTAATTTATATTTTATTCAAAAATAAAATCAAATTATTGCTTTCTTAAAACAAATAAAATCGTACTATAACATCGACAGGGACACAAAATAAAGTAGAACATTAAAATCGAAATGTATCTCGCTACATCGTGCAAGTAACCTTTTAGTATACTCAAATAGTCGAACCGACTACTTACAGGGAGGAACCCGAGCCCCAGGATCAGGCATTTGTTCGCCAGTTAAATTGACCCTCAAGGTTTGCCCGATTCAACATAAGGATCGGGTCAGTAGCATCTTGAAGGTATCTTCAGAATAACCGTTGTGACGTAAAATCTGCAGTTTGCAACATAACACGAAAACATCGAATGGGTCCAACCATATAAGAATCTTGTTATCTCGATCATAATCCTGCAACCAACCCCTAAAATTCAGACCTTTAAAACCATGATTCCTATCGAAATTACGGAACATTGATAACTAGAAGCAGATCGATGATGGTCTGCAAACCTTTTCTGTCACAACAATGGTGGGTTTGGAACCAAACTTGTTCTTGAGATTTTGAAGTCTTGCTTTGATCATCTCGATATCCTAAATCGAGTATCAATTGATTCATAAGTCGATTATGGTTCGTTGGAAAATAAGTTTATAAACCGTTAGAAGATGGCCATACCTTCATTTGAAACTGATGGTGGTCGCTATAGTCTAGCGAATCAACATATAACGCACCCATCTACAAAAGAATTTAATTAGTTCCGGCTTCGGATCGTAAGTCTTAAAAGGAACACACTACAACAATGTCAGCTTTATATGACGGTAAATACATCTAAGGGGGTTGTTTGGTTGGTTCACATTAAAACCTGTGTGGATTAGTTTGTTTATATAGATTGAAAATGTTTTTATTTCGGAAGATTTTTTCATAAATGGAATGAGCGTATTTTTTAATTGGAAGGGACAGGTTTAGAAAGAACTCCCACCTAGAATCTTACTGAATAAGCCACTTCCTATATTATTAAGCCACTATCAAACAGTCATATATAGCTGACCGAATAAGTTGTGAGTCCCACTAAGCTTATTAAGCTTCTACAAACAAGCCGTAAATGTCATGATAGACTGTTTTATAGGACTTAAGTTTTAGGATTGAACAATTATACGTCATATGTAAAAGTGTTACAATGCATTGATAAAACACTATTTAGGCGTCCTAACATATTTTTAAGAACACTTCTAAAATAAAACGTCTTAATAGTGTTTTTATAAACAATATTTAAAAGTGTCCTATAAAGAGATGTGTTCATAGTATCATAAGACACTTTTAAAGGTGTCGTATAAAAAGGCTAATAGGATTTATGGTGTCCTAAAAAACTTGATGCCCAAATACGTTCTAACATCCTATTGTAACATTTTTACATAGGACGTACAATCTTATAAACGTAAGTTTCATAAATCAGTCTAATAGGACATTTAGAGGTTCTTTGGTCGTTTTTTCATCAAGTCATGTATAGATAAAACCGTGTGTCTGGATTAATCTTTCTGTATAAATCGAGAAGGTTTTTGTTTGGAAGGGTTTTTCATAGATAAAAGGAGCGTGTTTTTTTTTATTGGAGAGACAAGTTTGGAAAAAAAAACTTGGCTTTTTGCATAAAGTTCCCTTTAGAAGCCGACTGAATAAGTCACTTTCTATATCATTAAGCCACTACCAAACAATCATGTATAGTTGACCGAATTAGCTAGTTGTGAGTCCCATTAAGCTCATTAAGCTGCTAACAAACATGCCCTTAGATATATATCTGGTTTCTATAAAGTTGATTTTGTTGTAGTGATATCGTACCTTCTCAATCCTCTGCACGAACGAACTAGGAGAACCAATTGCGGAAACACATAAAACGGTCTTTTCAAACACGACATCTAAAGGTAATCGGCACGAGATATTTGATGCCTTAAAGAAGTGCGAAGGAGTTGCTGCCGATAGGTATATAGGGAGAAACCGATTCGTTTCAAGAATTATTGATTTGATAACGGAAAGACTATGATCATGTACCTGCAATCGTTGAAGAACGATTTCATCATATTCTCATCATATAAAGATGCAAATGCATAAACACCCTCGTTCTTATGTTTACTTTTAAGTAATATTAGTTGTATACCCGTGCGATGCAGCATAATATAAAAAAAATTATTGTAAAAATCCGAAATAAGAATGACAATCATGCAATATACACATAAGTATATATAAATGACTAAATATGCATCTAAGAGAAAATCCATCATGTGAAAAACTATTACAATCACACAGACTAATCATTCAAGTCACCCCAATTACAGGGACACCTCATAGGCGGACATTAGACTAGATAGTATATGAGTGGAACAAAAAGATAGGATCAAGTGAATTACTAAACTACCCATGTCAGATTATGACCCTAAAACCTCTAGAATTCTTTCACCCACCTACTTCCCTCTCACCCGTCAGTGTACCAACACACCCTATGACTAAATGCTTTATAAGAGGGTATAGATGAATCTTTATACCATATCGGCGTGATGGATCACAGCGGCATCAGCACGAGAAAAGGAAGTCAAAGGCTCCCTTAAAGGTCCAAACGGTAGCAATTGGAGGTTTCCCCATGGCGACAACGCATTCACCATCACAATCTCTAGATCACGAAACATGCTTATATGCTGCTAAAGATATCGTTTATGAAACACCGATTCCTTTCAACATAATCAATCTAAAAAAATGTTAGGGGGAATTTGGTTCGCATAATAGAATTTGGTGGAATTAGAATTCATCAAAAGAATTTGACTTCGAAGAAATTGGAATGGAATTTAATGAAAATTGACCACACGTTTGGTTGGTAAAAATTGGAATGGAATCTCTCAAAAGAACTGAAATTTCCATTAGTGGCATGGTGATATTGGTGGTCGGGGTGAGGGTGACAGTTGTGATGATGACACTAGTGGTATTTGTGGTGGGCGGGGGAAGGGGTGGGGGAATGACAGTGACAATAGTAGCATGATCGTGGTGGGGGCAGGGGTGGCCGATGTTGGTTAAAATTGGATCTTTCCATGGAATTCAATTCCTTCACTTATGCCAAGGAATGATGAATTCATTAATTTGTGGAATTTAAAGGATCCCACCCATCTCAAGAAGTGAATGAAACAAAGGAATTAGAATTTGGTCAAAAGAATTTGTCATTCCAATTCCATCAAATTCCTTCGAATTCTGAGAACCAAACAACCCTTAGTTTCTCCATCAAGAAAGAATCATTGGTTTTACCTGCATTCCATCGTCAAAAATTGCAACTCCAATTTTCTCAGAAACAACTCGGCTTTTTGGTGTCGGTTTCTCAAAACGTGTGATATCAAGAGGGTAAATAAAACCATATCTATGAAGAAAAGAAGCAGCAGTAACCACTCGATTTGCACCCACACCAATCTTTACAGAGGTTCCATTGAAATGCCTTTGAAGCATTTTTGCTTCATCAGCGCCACCATATCCCTGCCAACCACAGTGACAGAAATTGTTTAAGCTCCTCCATTTTCACAAGTTTTGTTCTTAAAGTTATCAACTTTTTTAGACCATTGGTCTTTAGCTCCCCATTGCATTTTTGCCCAAAGGAAAACTTACGCTATGTTTGGCAAACTATCTGACAAGCTAGCTATTGATCTATCAAATAGTTGTTAGCAGAAAAAACTAGTTGTTAGCACATAAACTAGCCGACAAACTAGAAAGGCGGACCTACAAATTTTCTCAAGTTGTGGCACCATTTGACTATAAAAAGACAAATCTATGGGTATTTTTTACAATTGATCTTTGGTCTATTGGTTAGTTCCTTGCTTTTAGTATGTAAGGTCATGTATTCGAGTCTTTTACCCTAGTTTTTTCAAAAACATAATAAACCTGAAATTAAAAGCTAAAAACTAAGAAAATGATACAAATAGGATAGGAACCAAGCCTGAAGGGGGGAACAGACCGTGCAATCCAAGTCTACTTACAGAAACTTATGTTATTATTGTAGTTTCAAGGAATATAMGGTTGCACCCAACAATATAATATGGTGACAACACCTCTCATGGCCCTAAAAAAGTTCACACTACGATGGAGAAACAAAGCGGTGGCCCAAGCTACGTATGTATCATATGGGGTCCAACCCTGCAAACAGGGGTGGAACCACTTTAATAGATACGGTGGCACGAGCCACCACTTCGTTCCTCAGTCGTAGTGTAAAAAATTATAGGGTCGTGAAAGGTGCTACCTTATCATTTTGTTTCATGCAACCATGTATTTTGAAAATACAATGATGACACAAGTTTCCCTTGGTAGAATCGGTTTAAATGGCTTTTCTCCCACCCCACACCCAGGTTTGAATCCCATTTGCGTCATTTTYCTTAGTTGTTAGCTTTTAGTTTCCCATTTGTTATGTTTCTAAAAAAATTGTAATAAAAGACTTAAACACGGGACCTTACATATGAAAAGCAAAAAATTAACCAATAGACCAATGATTATTTTGTGAAMAAATATCCATATCTTTGAATCTTATAGTCAAATGGTGGCACTGCCACCACTTTAAAATTGTCTAGGTCCGTCTCTGAATGCAAACTAGTCATGTCATGTCTGGGAAAACCTAGCAGATAAAGTATATATAATACGGTAAAATGACCTAAGAGCCATGTAGAAATTAATTGGAAAAAAAAAACCTTGAACTTATTGAAACGTTACTTCAAGTAGAGCTTCAAAAAGCTAGCTTACAACTAACCAAACACCCATTTCGGATAGCAGTTTGTTTGACTTTGAATACCTAATAAGTTTAACCTTTTAAATTCAAGATAATAAAGATTAAACATGCCCATAAACAATTGTTAACTACATTACACTACAAACTTAATGAACTAGAACAATTATGGTGCTAAAATTGCAGCAAAATCTCATCAATTTTGCATTAAAAAAGTAAATGGTTTGACCTTGAAAGTCAAAGTATAGCAGTATCTATAATTCAACACAGTGATGAAAAGTACCCTGGTGAGAATGAGAGGTGAAACCCCAACTTCATTAGCAAACCAATTTGCAATGAATTCGACCATTGGAGTCTTTCCATTACCACCCCACGTCAGATTCCCGACGCTGATCACCGGCACTGGTAACCTTCAACAGCCATGAAAACGCATCAAAACCTACATAGAGATAGATTAAATCAATGGAAGAAAACTAACCCTAATGCGATTTCAGCTAGAAAACAAAAAATAACATGAAATCGATGAGAGATTGATGTAGATACCTGTGTTTGCGAAGGAATCCAAAGTGGTAGAGAGTGTGGCGGAAGGATAGAGCGATTTTGTAGAGGGAGGAAGATAGAAAGAGGAGAGGAACTAGAGAGAGATGAAGAGGAGACAGAGAATAGAGTCTTTGAGTGTATGCTATTTGGTTTACCATTTTTCTCAATTTCTCATCCATTGATGATGCTGAAGGTTCGATTGTTATGGTGGGAGAGAGAATTTTAAAGAGGGTTTAAGGTGAACAAAGATGGCGGCAAAATCGACGGATTTTAGGTATTTGTTCACAGGGTATAATTTCAAACGAAATTCATAAAAATAGACAAGGTTGATACCTAGTTTTTTTTTTAATATTTTTTTGAATGATTTGATGTAAAATGATTAAAAGACTCTTATGATATAATGTAAAATGAAATATAATTATTTGGTAATTGTTTAAAATAAAATTAAGATGTTAAATGGTTAATAGTAGTGGTGCTCATGGATTTGGTTGATCGGGTTGAAGACATTTAAACAACTCAACCCAATGCTTATGGTTTGGAAAAATCTTAACACAACTCAACTAACCCAACCCGTACAATACTACAATTGGTCGTGTTAATCGAGTTGGTCGGGTTGATACTTTGATATATTAAAATATTCTTCTAACCTTGAATATGTTATTTCTCTACTCATAATTTCTTTTTTCATCATCAACCATTTGATACAACTTATCCATGTTTCTTACATATATTACATTCAATTAATTTTCTCAATTTATATATATATATATATATATATGTTCACAGTTATTGAACATATATATGAATGAGTTATATAGATATGTGAATAGATTGAAAATATATGAATATGAAAAGCATACATGATAGTGTAATTGTCTAATGTATATATTTTAATAGAAATTCAACAATCATATTAAATCCAATAAATAGAAGGATATCGGGTTCATCGGGTTGGGTTGGGTTCAAAAAATAGTAACCCAATACCTACGATTTGACAATTTTACAACTCGATTAGATATCGGGTTGCTTCGGGTTGGGTTATTTCGCATTGGGTTGGGTTGGGTTGATCGGGTTGGTTGGGTTTTTGAGCACCCCTAGTTAAGGGAGTCACTTGATATAAAATTATTCAGATGATTTTAGAACCATTAAGAGACAGACTTTTTTTTTTCTGCCAAACAAAATTCACCGCTTAACAATTCATATGTTTCCTCTTAATTGAACTATTAAGAGTCAAATAAACAACCCCTTAATATGTAGAAAGCTTGTGTATATTTGTAAGGATTAGTTTTTTAAGCGTTAAAAATTCCATGTGTAAGGTTTCTGCATAAGGGTTTTATTTTTTGTGTAAGGATTCAACTTTCTTCGGAAGTATTAAGGTTTCGTTCAGTTTGCAGGAGTGAATGGATTTGGACAGACTTGGATTTGAAATCCATTTCAATCTCATGTTTGGTTTGTTGGATTATCTGGATTTGAAATCTTATGATTTAATTGAAATCATACAAACATGGGATTTTGAAATCCTAATGTGTGCTCAGAATATCATAGGATTTTGTAATATTATATGCAATAAGATTTTAAAAAATGTTAAAAACATTTGTTTTGTAATAATCGATTAATAAAAATGTAATTTAATTGTTTTTATATTTTTTTATAAATCATAGGATCCAAATCCTACAAAATAAACACACCAATGATTTCAAATTCATTCAAATCCAAATCTCTCAAAAACAATTCTGCAAACCAAACGTACCATAAATATTCCACTTTTTGTTTTGCCAGAAACCAATTTTCAGTGCAAAGATTGGCTACAAAGTAAAATCAAGTATGAAAATGACTACAAAAATAAAACCCCTTTGATAGATTGGCTATTTTTATAAATTTCCATAATTTCGACCATTTAAAAGAAAATCAAATCCGAATTTTAAAAGGTTTTTCAATTGTGTGACTTATTGCTTTGGACCATAATTTCGACCAATTTTCAGGTTGGAACATAATTTTCAGGCTGGACCATAATTTCCACCATAATTTTGACCAATTTCATGTTGTATTTGAAATTATTGGGTCAACTTGTACCATATATTATTCATTTTGTTCGTACATTTTGACTCACAGTTTTAAAACGTGTTTGATGAATAAGGTATCAAGTCTTTATAAGACAACATTTGTTTCCTTCCCAAACAGTGTGAAATCTTACAATCAACCCCTGTTGGGAGCCCATCATCCTTGGTGGCACCCAAATCTGGTTTCCGACTCTGATACCATTTGTAACATTTCATACTAACCGCATCAAATATTTTCCGCACGACTGGACTAATGTTTAAGATGCTTCTGGTGGAGTAGGTATCAAGCCCCTTATAAGACAACTTTTGTTCCTCTCCCGACCAATGTGGGATCTTACACATTTACCAGGTAGTCGTTTAGTAGACAATAGGGGTGCACAAAAAAATGTCAGCCCGCAAAACCCGCCCAACCCACTAACAACCTAATTAAACCCAATTCATCAACCCGTCAAACCGCCAATTAATATGGTTGGAATTGGGTTAGCTCAACTCGTCAACCCGCCGCTGACGTATAACTTTTATAAAATTTTATTTATATATAATATAAGAATAAAAAAAATTACTAGTCTATTTAAGACAGCTTTTATTTATATATATGATATATATAAATATATATCATAGTTCTAAATAACTTGTTATGGCGCATTATGCATCAAAGCTTCGTCTCTAAGGTTTGACTTCTATTATAACACGTTATAACACATTAAAATATATTATGGCACATTACAACATGTTATTTTGTAAGGTATGATTTTTTTAATATATTACCCGAGGGTTAAATAATAATTATATATTATATATAAGAATTAAATAAATATAAAAAAGAAACTTAACAACTAAAGCCTAAATCATAAAGGTTGGTTGGATTGATTTACAATTTTGAATGAGTTGGGTGGGGTTGGAATTTTTCGAGCCATTATTGGATTGAGGTGTAAAACTGTCCAAAACCGCCCAACTCAACCGTGTACACCTTAGTAAACGATTCATAAATCTATAAAGAATAGTATTTTATTGAATACATTTATAAAGTATTTGACAAACACTATTGAAAATCATTTTTTATGTATGAAGTATTGTTTATTGATGCATATTATTTAAAATTTGAGGTTACAAGTAAATTATGCGTAATTACAACTTATTAAAGCTTCATGTTTGAATTCGCACAACTAACTGCAGATAAACATAATCAACTATAGAATAAACATCTCATTTTATAATAAAAAATCTAAAATATAATTAGGATAATTATTGAGTTATACTTATAGCAGAATACTTAATTATTATCCTTATAAAAATTATATTATTAAACCAAAATAAATTACTTCGTTATTAAATGTTTAATAAAAAATTTGAATTAAAAAAATTACATAAAAAACGAGAATTTTTTAACTAGTTAATTTCACATTAATATCGATATATTCTTTTCAAAAAATTTATGAATATAAACATTATCGATTTCTTAAAGTCATATAAAACTGTATTACATCGATAGATACAAAAAATAAAACGAAACATTATCTCAATATATCTCGCTTCATTATACAAGTATCATTCTAGTATAAATAATGATATAATCTCTAAAATATAAAAATTATTGAAGTTGGAAATAATTTTTTTTATAGATTTTAAATTTTGAATTTTGAAGAAAATTTCGAACACGCTTTAACGGGTAAAAGTTGTATGGTCAAAAATTTTGTGCCTTTGGTTGCAAATGTCAATTTACCCTTTTGATTTCACCTTCATGTCTCTTGCGATCACACTTTTCAATTTTCAACATCGCTTCCGCCGGCCGGCAACACGCCTGCCGGTGCTGTGGCCAACTTGTTCGGTTGATCCTTGTTCCTCCACAACTACATACCTGAGCTCACTCCGTCAAGCTTTATCTCCTCATAACCGGTGAAAGCTCTGACTACAACATATGCTAATCGCCACCTAACATGCAATAAGTTTGTTCCGGTGGCTCTACGATCACGACCTGGATGTTTTTTCCGGTCGTCAAGCAGAGATCGTTTCATCGGAAGGTATGTCATCTTGTCGTCTGTTTTCGAAGTTATTGCAGATGATTACATACATATATATAATATATTGCCTGTGGTTTAACAGCAATGTGTCGTAATGCCACTCAAAATTGATGCATATTTGTTGATTTGTTGTTTAATTTATATATAAAACTTGAATTCAAACTTCTGAAATAGTTTTAATCATTCGAATAACTAACTTGAATTTATACATAATAAATCGGAAAAAAAAACAATGAGCAAATAGAATTACTCATCAAAGATATTCAATTAGATTACTGGTAAACAGTCGATGCACCTTCAATGGTTGCATTTGAGGCAAATGAAGTACTGGATATATACAAGCTACTTGTATATATCTATCTATCGATGACGATCCGGAAGAGATAACACGATTCCATGATTAATTAGGTTTTTGACTGGCTTGTCGAATAAATGGAATTCGAATGCTTCGTTGTTGTTTCTGGCTCTTCTTCAACTTAACGCTACCATCACCGTCGCCGGATTTGCCTTTTCTCAAAACACATACATCTCCGTCACATACGAATTTTCCGGTGGGTGATGTCTCTGAAAAACACCTCAAAAACTCGAACAAGGAGGCCATCTGTAAAATATGTTTAGTATGTGATTGTACAGATTGGCCTTGTGTGGATCTATGCATATACAATGGGATGTGTGTGTGTGTGTATATATATATATATATATATATGTGTGTGTGTGTGTATGAAGCACGCAGAGAAAAATAGTATTAAAGAAATTAAAGATCAACAACTACGTGTGAAGAAGTCTGGTCAATTGAGATGTGCTACAACTGTGTGGCGCAGATACGCAGGTCTACTGAATTGTGGTCAATACGAATATACCTGATCATTGCTTTTCTCTTGTTTCATGTTTTAAAACAAGAAAAGCATGGGAATTATTAAGCATGCAGCATGCTCTTTGAATGTTTTTTTCCCTTGCAGATTTAAATTTATTTATTTATTTATTTGTAACTTAATATTTTTCTTTTGAGCTCATGCTAACGACACTTTTCTCTATCCTTATAGATAATATTTTAAATATCATATTTTGTATTGTATAAATTCTCTTTATTTTGATGATATATTTTTTATCAACTTAAATATCTAATCCGTTAGACGAGCCGACTAATCGTAAGATGATCACCTGCTTTACGGGTAGCCGGAGTCGCTACATTTGAACATTTGTGGCCACAAGAGGATTTTTATTCCTCCTTGAATTTGAACCTGAAACCTCCAGACACTTTTGATGTTTGGAGTCTAAGTTCAAATCAATCAGACACCACTCTTGTGGTTTTCATTTTTGCACGAGTAACTAGTGATGGAATATGCTTCCATTACACTTGATCCATAATGTTCTATGTATGTTGAAACCTCTATTATCTTATAAAATGCATTTTTGGAGAATAATCTAACGAGGTTTTTTATATCCTCGTTATTTATATTAGAAGGGGTGAAGGATGATGCCAACCTTACCATCGACCATTATCAACATCCCTCTCCTGATAGTTAAAAGTCAATGTTGTAGTTTGTGTTTAATTAATTGTAGTTTGACTTTATAATTAGTTAATCATATAAATAGTTCTTGTTGGTTTAGTTGTTAGTAAGAACTCTCATATTGTAATACTCTATAGAGAGAAACGTGTGCTAGAGATGGAAACAATCAATGACATGTGATTTGAGCTTTAATTGTTGTTCTCGATTGTTTAGATACATTGTTACCTGATCATTGTGGTATCGTTTTTAAAAAAAAATATGCTTTTATGAAGGCCATAATTATTTCTATTTAAATTATATCATTATTAATCATCTTAAAGATGTGCATCTAAAATTCCTTTAATACATGCTCCTCTTGGTTGAAGTATTGTCTTTTTGATAATTATTTGCTTATCAACAATCTCTTATCAGGAAGTTCGGTTATAATCTAACTGGTTTTTCAGTTTTATTCTCTCAATATATATTTTGAATATTTAATTATTAATTCAATAAATTTATTAAATTATATGTAAGATCAAATGTTATATGTTTTTAAATAGGGGTGTATATAAAATCAACCAATCCAATTGGAACCGACTGATCCAATTAGAACCGAACGACCATAATTGGATCGGATCGGATTGAAAATTTCAACATTTAATTTAGATCGGTCAGTTCTCGGATGGCAGTCCAGAACCGACCAAAACAGAACCGAACCGATCAAAATCAAATTACCCGTCTAATTAATCATCTGGTGATCATCCAGTTGTCCATCCAACCATTATCCAATTAATTTATTTTCACATTGCTTAAATTGGAATTTGTTTTATGTGAGGCTTTGGATTTTTTTAACTTCTCTTGCGTTGATTTTAATACATATTACAAGTGATTAATTTGTATTATTATTGGAGAATTTGATTGAATTAGCACACTGGATGGTTCAATCCCAACGGATCATCCATTGGAAATCCAATAAAAATATCCAATAGATGTAATCATTCATTGGATTGGTTTGGATTGGATCGGTTATCCAATATTAATCGAATCGGATCGGTTGGCAAAATCCAACATACAGTAAATTTTGGATCGGTTCGATTCTCCTCACATCCAATAAATGTCAACCGATCAACAACCTTATTTTTAGGCCTTAATGATATATCTTTGCGAATGAAAAATAAACATGATGCTTGATTGGTGTACAGTATAACAATAATGTTTTATAGATGAATACAAATAAAATAAACCTGTAAATAAAACAAATATTGCCAACATATATAATGCATAAATTAGAGTATTTACATAAATAAAAGGGAATATTGAACCAAATAAGACTTGGCTTATGTTGAATCGTTGATTAAGGACCACTTGTTGAATAGAAACTGGGTCTTCTAATACCTATAGAATTGACCCAAAGGAAATGTCAGCTTGATTGCATGTAATCGTCATGGATGTTATGTATTTTGACTATCATATAATCTCTAAGTACATCCCAAGCAAATTATTTTTAAAAAACTAAAAGGATATTCGTATAATATAACGAGATATATTTTGATTTTAATGTTTTTTTTGTCTCAGTCGATGTTATAATATGGTTTTATATGATTTTATGAAAGCGATGATGTTTTTATTTTTGAATAAAATACAAATATTAAGATTTTTATTTTTGATGATGTTAGAAGTCAATGATTATCTTAATTACATTTTTGATTTTTGTTTAATTGAAAATGAGATGTTTATTCTCTATTTGATTATATTTATCTGTATACTGTAGTTAGTTACACATATTCAAACATAAAGTTTTAGTAAGTTGTACTTGCACACAATTTACTTGTAATTTTGAATTTTAAATAATATGCATCAATAAACAATATTTCATACATAAAGAACGATTTTTAAGAGTTTTTATCAAATATATTTTATAATATAGTATAGATAGAGAGTCTTAACATCACAAAATAAAATTACACATATTTTATATTTCAAAAAATTTAACATTAAATATATATATTAAAATATTTTATAAATTTATATCTCAATATAATGTAAAGAATTTTATATAAATTAATAATACATTTAATTTCAGACAGAAAAAAAAAATTCTCTATCCCTGATATAAATTTTAATTAATACTCTAAATTTGAAGTTTTCTCTTGTTTTATTTAATCTTAAACATATATAGAATTTGCAATAGTAAAATAAAGAACAATTTTCTTTTCTTTTTTATTAATCTAGATATTCAATCCGTTATGCGAACTGACTAATCATAAGATAACCACCTGCTTTGCGAGTAGCCCAGAATCACCGTATTTGAACCTCCATGATTACAAGAAGATTTTTATTCGTCTGGATTTGAACCTAAGACGTCCAGACACTTTTGATCCTTAGAATCAAGCTAAAACCAATCAAGCACCACATTTGTGATTGAGAACAATTTTTTTTTATTTTTTTTCTATTTTAGAGATTCTATTGGAGATGCTCGAAGTCATTTAACTTGAAGCCCATTACCATTTTGGGCGGAACAGAACTACTAATTCTTTGATTTCGATATTGGTGCTAGTGGCGATATTGATGCTAGTGACGATATTCTTGATATGGAGTTGGAACTGCTAATTAGCATGAACATGCCAACATGGTGGATAGTGTCATGCCAGTACGATCCTACAGACCATTAAACCCACCCACCCTTGTGATGACTCATAACATGACCGGTTAGCATTGACCTTAAAAACAAGAATGGATCCGTCGATCCTTATGTCGAATACAAATTTCTCGTCTCTAAAACCCATGTCTTTAGACATCCATACAATAGGTATCGGATGGCTTGGTCGCTGTTGCATGTGTCAAACTTGGGTTTGTATCAATACTCTCGATGGTTTTCGCTAATTTCTGAAAAGCAAAAAGAGCACCAAAATTGTTGCTCAAAATCATAAAATAACATCTTTTTAACTCTCAGTCTGGCGCCAGCCAGGGGTAGCTTCCTCTTGAGCTAAAACAAGGCAGAACCCCTGTGCCTGCAGCCTCTATCTTCTCTCTCTCTCTCTCTCTCTCTCTCTCTCTCTCTATTTTACAGACGCATCGATGTAACATATATCATATCGGATCTTTCCTCCTTAGAATGATGCACTCCATAGGGCATTGTTGTCTTCCCCACACCGCTTGTGAACCTCCTTGATCCTATCAGCAGACCTGCAAATTCCGCTGCAACTCCAGTCAAATGACGCCACACATATGTTCCCTGCTTGAGCCTTCCACTCGCAATCTACACCAAAATTTAGATGATCAACACAAACAACGAAAAAAGAAGATAAAAGAAGGCGTTATGATTGTTAGGATATGTGGAACCTCATGAGATTACTCTCCAAAAGATCTCTTTAAAAGAGAAAGGAGGGAGGTTCCAACATATATTAAAGTAGAAAAATCCAAACCTAAGCAATGTGGGACTCAACATGCCCCATCCAATGGACGCTAGACGGGCATAGACGTCCCAGAATGTCAAGTCCTGGGGGATGGTAGACGTCTGTTACCATATAAGATGTGGGACTCTAGCACGCCCCCTCCAACGGATGCTAGATAGACAGATGCTTAAGATGATATACCTTGGCTCTATTACCATATAAGATGTGGGACTCAACACGGCCCCTCAATGGAGGCTAGATAGACACAAATGTCCCGGATGTTTGACATTGACTCTGATACCACGTGACATTAGATTACTTTCCAAAAGAGCCTTTGATAGAGAAAAGAGGTTCCAACATATATATAAATAGAAAGGTCTAAGTCTAGCCGATCATGATTACCTGGTGGTGTTCCACAGCACAACCTCCTGTCATCGATGTGCTCCACATCCAGACCAATAAACCATGATCCCAATGAGACGTCCTCGTTGGCGTATTTGTGTAGTACATTTCTAAAACATCCCAAATGCTCTAAAGATGAGATGGAGAACAGAAGAGCTTAGAGAAAAGGAAATATGGTGCTCACTGGTTTATCGAGATGTAAGTAGCTAAATCTCTTGAGATGGCATATAGTTGTCCTGTAGCGTGACGGAAATACTTGTTTCCTTCCTCACCGAATTTCCAGTGCTCGGGTTCATGATATCTCACTCCTCTGGTTGCAAAACGGGCAAAGTTAGAAATCAGTCTTAGAACATGTCCAGACATACACCATCAAGCTATATAAACAAGAAAACGACTCCAAAATCATAACTTTAAGCAGCAGATTGCTACGTATGGGCTTACTTGTGAGCAAGAACAGGGCCAGATTTCATGCATCCAACGTACACACGAGATTTTAACTTGTATCTACTTAATGTCGCTCCAAGCGTACCTTCATTTAACATTCAAATTTTGTAAATAAATACCCTTACAAATTGCAAGGGTCTTGTAAAGTTGTATGATTTAGGCTATGTTTTTAGCTAATAAGATAGCTGTTGGCTAATAAGATAGTTGATAAACTAGTCATATTTTGTAAAAACTAGATGATAAGCTATATGCCAATGTAAAACGGCCTAAAAGGACATGTTGAAAAGTTAAAAGGAAAATACAAGGAGCATAACTGGAAAACAAAATATGTAAAAAGCCCCTGCAACTTATTAAAACGCTACTTGAAGTAGCTTTTCAAAAAGCTAGCTTATCGCTAACCAAATTGGGCTTTTTCAATAAGCTCAAAAAATAAGCTAGAACTGCAAACATGGTCTCAATTACCTATATTTACGTGTACATCATCATCAACTTTGACGTAGAAATCTGCATCCCATAGAGCAACAGCAGTAGTAAAATATGTTTTTGTTTTCGCAGACAATTCAAGGTACCCCTCGATGTGCTCCAGCCTCAAGAAATCTCCATGCTTCTTTTCTTCTGCTTCGATGGCTCTATCAAGAATGCCTCCTGAAGTAGCACTGCAGGTAAAATACTTAATCCGTTGTATGCATTTCGCATAAATAGATTAATATGATCGTTAAATATGTGCTGCCTACCTGTGACCTATCACAAATCGCATAACAATACCCTTTTCTTCCTCGAGCTTCCTAAGTTTATCACCTGAATTGATGATATGAAAACAATTTCAAAATTTCGTTTGAAATAATATTACAAGCAGCGGAAATTGCACAAGGGACAACAACCTTGAGGCATCCAAGTAGCACGAAGAGAGTCTCTTCTCCTTCGGCTGCTAAAAGCAGTATTAATGCCGACAACCATTAAGTATTTTCTTTTCCTAACTGGCTTGAGTAGCCTCAGATCGTCAGATATAGGAGATCCCGTAACTATAGAATCTTGCATGGCTCTTGCCGCCACTAATTCCATCTCCAAATTCGAAATCGTTTTGTCTAATGTTCTGCATCCAACAGTATCTTAGCCAGTTAACATGGGTGTTTACGCTTTTGGGAAACTGAAAGAACTAGGAAAAGGGTGCAACAAAGCTTACTGAACGGCATTATGTGTTTTTGAAACCTCCCCAGTTATGTCCTTCGAATCCCTCCTTACATCCTTCTAATCAAAACAAAAAATTTAACTTGAAATCTGAATAAAACACATATAATTAGAAGGAAAACAGATGATGATTATGTAGCTGATTACTCACTGATATTGTATCACAACCCTCTGCTAATAACTTAAGCTTTTCGGCTTCTGTTCCAGTTGGTCTTGATATGTCTTTAGCTTCAGGCTCAGTCCACATTCTACCACCAAAAAGAAAGCAGTAAGCACCAAATCTCTCTCTCTCACACACACACTCTCTCTCTCTCTCTCTCTTTCTCTCTCTCTCTCTCTATATATATATATAGTTACTATTAATGTGTATATTTCATACTGTATAGCTAAGCCCATCCTCTATAGTCCAGCCCATTCCATGTTGTATGCTCCTAATTATGGACGGCTAATGAGATCGGAAGGGATTATGGGAAAATATTCTGATTACACTTACTAGGAGTCGAAACCATAAGAAGCACGGGAAGAAAACTAGACCAACAAAGTAAAATGCACATGGATTTGTTACAAACTTACAACTACAAAAAATATAGCTTCTTGTTAGGGTAGGAATTAGGATAAAAAAAACAAGTTATCGATTGGATCTTTGAGGTGGAAAGCCTACAAAGACAAAGACCTCAATCTAGAAAATGCCCAAGAAGGCTGCTGAAGGGAAGCTACACTCATAGTCTAGTTCCCTAAGCACATCTCGGAACAACACGTTAGAGTCCCACACTGGTTAAACTTGGACCCATTTCTCTTCCATATATATGTTGGAACCTCCTTTCTCCCCTCAAAGGCTCTTTTTGAAAGCAATTTAATGGGGTTCTATCTATCCTCACATGGTGTCAAAACCAAGGTCTACCAGGGACTCAACACTCTGGGACAACCTGTGCTCGTTTTGGTCCCTCACCTGTCTTGCCTCCTCTTGACACTCGGACAGTACCCATCTAGCCTTCGTGGGAAGAGGCGTGCTAGAGCCCCAGACCAGCTGAACTCAGACCGTTTCTCTTCAATATATATAGATTGGATTCTGGTGAGGATGAAAGTTATTGTGAGAAGTGTGAGAAGGGATCTCCACCCTTGGATCAAAATTCTAATCAAAGAGAACCAAAGGATCAACATCGATAAGATTCACAGATCGATTCCCTTCTGAAGCGCAATTCATGGGTTGTTTTGTGAATAAAAGTGATCAAGGGTCCAATTCCTTAACACTTATTCTCACACGATCCTTCGTCTATATATATATATATATATATATATATATATGTTGGAAGTCTTTTCTCTCTTAAGTAACTCTTTGGAGAGTAATCTAATGGGGCTCCTTGTATTCTCACACAACAGAACCCAAGCAGGTGTGGCAGCTCCATGTCACCTCTAAATAACTACAAAAGGGGTCTTGGGTAATTGAAGTATATGTCTAGCACCAACCTCGCCTAGCTTACAGAGATGCATTCTGTCTTAACCATACTCTTAGGATCGGTGGAACTCATTTGAATCAGTCTCTAAAAGAGCTAAGGGGTTCTAACATATTAATATTAGGGGAATTTTTGGCTTTCCGCCATGGGCATCCAAAACATTAGGACCGACTTCGTATATATGTGTGTATATATAAGGAGGGTCAAACGAGAGAAGAACTAAATAAAAGAACATGAAAACAGCCAAATCAAGTGCAAATATAAGGGGCTCCTTTTATTCTTACATGTATATTTTACATCAACAGTTAATGCAAAGGTGTTCGAGTTACATGTCCCGCGACCTCATGTTGCGATCAAAGTTGCGTGAATCACATGTGATTTAGTGTAAAATCACATCTATTCGACCGCTTTTTTTATCTCTGATTTGGTTATTATTCTCGTATCAAACTGAATATATATATATATATATATATATATATATATATATATGAAAAATGGAAGTTTAGACGATGTAGGTTCCATTTCCTTCCTTACTCTCGGTGAATGTAGTAACATTCATGTGTGCGTTTAAGCTATCCCTAACTCTATTTACATTCTATAATTCATCAACCATCAATCACTTTGGGAGATGACAGTGATGAATCTTCAAGTAAAAAATTGCACGAAAACCCAAAACTTCAATTACCAATCACAATAACATCAATCTTTAGTCCAACATAGGAACTACAATCACATTGTCGAAAATAAGGTCAAAATCGTGAACATTTGAGTCAGAATATTAGAATTTAGCAGCAGATGATGATTATATGAATTCAAATAAGAAAACCTGTCGGTGAACAGCATTCCAGCAAGAAAGCAACCAATACATAGAAAAAAACTCAATTTCCTTGAGACCAAATTTCTCGAATTGGAGTCTCCTCTGTTCTTCCAAGCCATAGATGTGATTTTTGTTGTAAAGCTAATTTAAGCATAAACCCATTCGAGAAACTGAATCAACAAGCTTTCAAGATTTCTTGATTTCAAAACCAGCTCTGCTGATTCTTGTCTTGAAATAAGTGATTGTTGAGTCGAGGGCAGTTGTGAGAAGTGGTGGGGGTGGAAGGAAATGGAATACATTGGAAAAAGAGAGATACCCACCGACACCACAATGGGTTTATACAAGTTTTGGGCATTGTCGTATGGTACGATAACAGTTGTATCCTGGGTTTTGGTATTTCCCCCTTCAGTCAACCTTCTTTCTCTAAACCCTAAACTTGCCATTTCGGTTTTTGGGTCGTCTTTCTTTCTCAAATATTAATGTATTTTGTAAAATTTTAGGATGTGTTTGTCTAGTATTGTTTGGAAAAGGAAAGTAGAGGTCTTAATGTTAGGGCTTAATAAGTTTAAAGGAAATTTTAGATAGTGTTTGGTTAAAGATATTAAGCAATGATGCGAATGAAAATAAAATAAATTGTTTTTTTTTTTTACAATATGATGAGTTCATTCTCATAAAATCTCAATATTTTATTCCTGGTTAAACCGATGGGGATGAAAATTCATTCTCATTCTCATTTTTTAACATGAGCCAAACAGAGTCTTAATGATATAGAAAATGATTTATTTATGAAACTTTTAGGAAGTAGTTTTATGTATAAAGCTAAGTTTTATTCAAATATAATCATTCCAATTAAAAAAGATGTTCCTTTCATCTATGAAAAAACCATCTCAAATAAAAATAATAAATATTCCAACATTAATTATAATATTAAAATTCTTAAGTATTTAATATTTCAACAAACTTCCAAACAATTTTTTTTATAAAAGTGATAATTTGATATGCTTATAGATAAAAGAAAAGATTATTAAATTTTATAT
>NC_037544.1:1120784-1122037 GCF_001531365.2 Cynara cardunculus var. scolymus
ATTTATATAATAAAAAATAATTTATCTTAGAATGACAAATTTAAATATAATCAAATCTTTTATATTTTAAACTTAATTAATTTTTTATATATTTTTTACTTGTATATTTTATATGAGGTGTTTGGTTACAGGTATTAGGCAGTAATCAATTAAAATAAAATAAAAAATCGTTTGGTCTTATCTAAATACTATATTATAAAGCATTAGACAAAAACTCTTAAAAATCATTTTTATGCATGAAGTATTATATATTGATACATATTACTTAAAATTTAAGATTACGTACAACTTATTAAAGTTTCATGTTTGAATTCGTATAACTAACTGTGGATAAACATAATCAAATAGAGGATAAACATCTCATTATAAAATATAATTAGAATAATTATCGAGTTCTAACAAAATAATTAATTATTATCTTTATAAAAAAATGATATTATCAAACCAAATATAAATTATTTTGTTATTGAACCTAAAATAAATTATAATAAAAAATTAATTAAAAAATTACACAAAAAATATAAATTTTAAATAGTTAATTTGATACTAATATCGATATATTTTTGTCAAAATTTTATGATACCTTCAAATTTATATTTTATTGAAAATTAAAATAAAAAATTAAAATCAAGATATATCTCGCTGCATTGCGCAAGTACCCTTCTAATATAATATAATAGACTCATTCCCTCGTAAACCTAAATTTTATAGCTTAGTTTAACCGGAAGGAAATGAAAATCAATTCTCATTTTTATTTCTTGTCATTTTGATTTTCAATAAATCAAACATCCCCTTAATTTATTAATTAACAATCAAACGAAACATATTCTGAATGAAGTTTGTAGAATATAATTTCCGTACACTTTTTATCCATTTTAAAATAATTGAGAGAATGTTTCTTTCAAGACCATTGTCTTAAGAAATCAATTACTTAACCAAGTTCATTTTGTGTGAAATTTTTGTCGATAAACATGATAGCAGTATTCTATTTGTAAATCTACTTCTGATCTTGTTAAATGTATTTTTATCTGTTGATTTTCTCTATACACATTAAGATTAAGATTCGGGGTTGTTTACTAAACGTTCATTTGGTAAGTGTTTATCTGGTCACTTTATCTTATTGTATAACATGATAAAGATTGAGAATCTTATCTATACTATCTTATAAAACATTTGGCTAAAACTCTTAAAAACTCTTAAACTCGTTCATCCCTATCCGATTTCATCCCATATCTGAATTCGTGTAACTAACT
>NC_037544.1:1123517-1125493 GCF_001531365.2 Cynara cardunculus var. scolymus
ACAAAAAATGAGGAATTTCAAATAGTTAATTTGATACTAATATCGATATATTTTTGTCAAATTTTTATGATATATTCAAACATATATTTTATTCAGAAATAAAAACATCATCGCTTTCTTAAAATCACATAAAGCCATATTATAACATCGAATGAGATAAAGAATAAAATAAAATATTAAAATCACGATGTATCTTGCTGCATTGTGCGAGTACGCTTCTAGTCTATTAATAGTGATGACAAAGATCGAGCGTTCTAACCACAAGGGTGGTGCCTGATTGGTTTGAGCTTGGCTCCAAAGGTCAAAAGTATCAGGAGGTCTCAGGTTCAAATCCAAGAAAAAATAAAAATCCTCTTGTGGCCACGGAGGTTCAAATGCGGTGACTCCGGGCTATCTGCAAAGCAGCTGGTCTCCCTGGGATTAGTCGGCTCGCATAGCGGGTTGGATATCCATGTAAATCAAAAAAAAAAAATCGAGCGTTTTACCTGGTAAGTGATGCTGACGACATTTACTCGGTAAATGTTTACCGGATAAAAATGTTGAATATGATGTGTTTTAATAGACTAAAATCTTACTCGATAAGTTAAATAAAAGTGTTGAATCTTAACAGTAAATAATTTCTCTTTCGGATTTACTCAAATGTCACTACTTAAGCAGTATCTAGATCGGAATATTAGCTAAAAAGAAAAAAAAATCAACTAGTTTACTGTAATAATTGCGGACCTGACCGTCGCTAATTGGAGATTTGTGTTAAATTTGAACTTTTTTTGTCTTTTAACTAATATTACAAACCTAGATATTATATAATTAATAACATTTAAGTAAATTTAAAAGAGAAATAATTAACAGATGAATTTAAATATGAGAAATGGTTATTTGTTAAAATGGAACCTTTTAGCTTTTAAAACATTTGGCTGCAAAAGCATGTGCAACCGACGTGTACATCTGAGTGTTGGTACATGTTGAACTTTTTGATAAAAGTAATGTTATATTTTAACGAAATTAATATAATGCAGAGAGATACATCTCGATTTTAATATTTTTGTTTTATTTATTGTTTCTATCGATATAATATGTTTTTATGCAGTTTTGAGAAAAACGATAATGTTTTTATTTTTGAATAAAATATAAATTTGAAATATATATATATATCGGGGCTGATTCAAATGTTAACCAAGATTATCGTGTTAACTTTGTTAACCGATCTTGGCCGTTAATTTGAATATTAAACGGTTCAGATTCAATGATATTTAAAAATTAATTATTAAATTAATATTTTCAATTAACATATGTGAAAAAAATATCAAAGGGTGTTTAGGTAAAAAAATAATTTATCTTTGATACATGAGTTGTCAGACATATAAACAACTTGTGTATATCCTCAAAACATATCAAACAAAAAAAATTAGACATATGAACAACATGTGAACCGATATGTATTCATTTAAACGAATTCAAATGTTATACTAATCACTTATCAATAGAAACGCTTTGATCATCTTCTTCATTATCGGAATTCGAATTCCGACCGTAGTCGTAGACGATTTTAACTTTGTCATTTCTATTGTTGTCAATATGTTTTACAATAAGATTATCCATATTACTCGGACGATACAAAAATCTTTTATACTTACAAAAACAATATCATTATATGTAGAACATCACTTGAAAATTACGATCATGAACACGTATGAAGATAAAATTCAGATTTATATCATGATCACTTAGTGAGATCTTTAAGATATGTAACTCCCAATTAATTATTAGGGGGTTACATAAATGTCAAATTACCTAATTACCATTGTATTTAATATATAAGTTACATTTGAACATAAATTAAAGATAGAATATGATTGGTTAGGCTTGGTTAATATAGTTAACACAAATTTTTTGGTTAGTATTTGAAACAAGTTCTCTCTCTCTCTCTCTCTCTCTCTCTATATATATATATATATATATATATATATATCGATATT
>NC_037544.1:1127318-1131983 GCF_001531365.2 Cynara cardunculus var. scolymus
AGTTTTAGCCAAATGCATTATAATATAGTATAGATATAGATTAACAGAAACACTCATTTCAATCAATCAAATATATCTTCTAATTATTATTTTTTCTATAATTTTTAAAATATCACTATTTTTGTAACTAACAAATTCTCAACTTATGGATGAGATTAAAAAATAAGTAATTTCCAAACATAGTCGATAAATACAGGGGCCAACTTTGTAAATTAGTCTGGTCAAGTTAAGGAGGTATTTACACTAATTTACAGATTTGGTACTTATATATGCGAACCATATTCATATTTTTCTTTTTAAATTCTGAACTCTCCGAAGCTGAAAAATTGCCACTTGCAAAGATAATGGTGTTTTGAAAGCTTTGGAAGAGAAATGGTTAAGAGGTTGTTTGTTTATCTCTTAATAGTTTCATTAACAGACAACATTTGAATCGTTAAGAGATGAATCTTGTTTGGTCAAAAAAAATCTGACTCTCAATGGTTTCAAAACCCTCTGAATAATTTTGTATCATGAGTCTTTCTTAATCATTTGGCAGCCTAATTTCATTGTAAACAATTACCAAATAATTATATTTCATTTTGCACTATATCATGAGAGTTTCTTAATCATTCTACACCAAATCATTTAGCAACTGTCAAACAATCCTTAATAGATGAAACGACTAATTTTGTTAATCTCCTTTTATTTTATTATAAGCAATTAAAATTTAAATAGATTTCATGTATACTCTAATTTAAAAGAGATTCTTAAATACATAACATTAAATCGGTAAATCCTAAACAACAATGCAATTAGAAACAAAATGTAAAAAACTCGTATTAAAGTAAGTGGTTGTTTATTCATGAAATCCTCGATTTTCCCTCGCTTAGCTATGGACGGTGTGGATTTGATGTATATAGAAATACCTAACCGAGTTTCACTAAAACTTCAATTTTATATTTTTTTAATAAAAATAAACTATAAAATCCTATATCTGTTCGAGTAGGGGAATAAATGTTGCCTTATAATAGACTGAATACTTATTCTATCAGACGCATTTTAAAATCGTGAGTCCAAATATGTGGAGAAAGAAGACAATATCTTGTACGGTTGGCATGTGATGTCACATATATGGTATCAGAGTCGGGAACCGTACTAGCTGGGCTCCCAATGGGGTGGATTCTGAGATCCCATATCAGTTGGGGATGGAAACAAATGTTACCTTATAAGGGATTGAATACCTCTTATATCATATGCGTTTTAAAACCGTCAGTCCAGTGTGTGGCCAAAGCAGACAAAATATCTGGTATAGTTAGCATCAGATATTACAAATGGTATCAAAGTCAGGAACCAAACTACTATGCCAATGAGGACGTTAGGATGACCAACCTTGGACCCCACCTGGTTTCACTACATTATTGAATAGTTTGGTTTCTTTTTGAATAACTTTTTGGCTCAAACTAGTTTTACGGGCCGTTTATCAAACACTTACCCGGTAAGTGCTTACCGGTAAAATTTAATATTATTATGTACTTACCGGGTAAGATTTTAGTCCATCAAAACGAGATAGTATACAATAATTTACCTGGTAAGCGCTTACCATGATAAGAGTCGTCGCCTTCACTTACCGGGTAAGACTCTTGATCCTTGTCTAGCTCTTACCGGGTAAGATTATTGGTCCTTACTATATTCATCCGATGATGTAATATTATTTGGTAAGCGCTTACCCAGGTAAGCGTTTGGTAAACGGCTCCTTAGTTAAAGTCCAACATCATTTAACATAATTCACTCACTTAATTAATAGTTCAAATCACTTGTGTTATTTCATCAACGCCCATTACGGGGAAAATTGACTAAAATAACCAATTAAGACTTTTCTCTTAATTTATAATCACGTTTTAAATAAAACTAACTAAAATAATCAGAGATTAAGCAAGTGGCATTTAAGCAACACGTTTAATCCATTTTTTCTATATAATATTAAAAAAAAATTACACATTTCACAAGTTACGTAATATCTACTTTTTGCTTGGTCACCTGGTCATTTCACAATTTGCGTATAATCTACTTCTTCTGAATATTATGTTGAAAAAGTTACATTATGCAAGTTGCATAAGTGACATTATGCATACGGTTGTTTTTGAGTTAGGTTGATTGAGTTGAAGACATTTGAACAACCCAACTCAATGTCTGTGGTTTGAAAAATATCAAATTAATCCAACACAAATCATACGGGTTGGTTGAGTTAGTTGGGTTGATGTGTTGGTGCATCAAAATATTATTCTAACCTTAAATGTGTTGTTTTATTTACTCATAATTTTTTTTCATCGTCAATCATTTGGTACAACTTATACATATTTCTTAAATCTTAAGTATCTCACATTCAACTATTTTTCTTAATTTATATATATACGTTCACATTTGTTGAAGATATATATGAAGGAATTGTATAGAGATGGAGAGGATATTGAAGATATATGTCTATGGAGAAGGTACTATGTGATGGTGCAATTGTCTGATGTACATATTAATAAGTACTTAAAATCATATTAAATCAAATAAATAAAATGATGTCGGGTTCATAAAGAGGGTTGGATTCAAATAATTGTAACCCAGTTCCAACATGATATTGAAGATTTTACAACTTGATTCGATATTGGGTTACTTCAGGTTGGATTTCGCATTGAGTTGGGTTGGCCGGATCGGTCGGGTTTTTAAGGATCCCTAATTGTGTCACTTGCGGAATGTCTGCCTGTTTCAGTCAAATTGGTTATTTTAGACAAATTTCCATTGTGGAGAAATCTTTAAAATCATCTTCAACCTAACACTAAATTTTACTAAATACTTACCTGGTAAATGTTTGTCAATAAAATTTAACACTATCATTTACTTATCGGGTAACATTTTAGTCTACCAAAATGGTATCATATGCAACGATTTATCTAGTAAACATTTACTGTTGTAAGAGTCATTGTCTTCACTTACTGTGTAAGACTATTGGTCTTTGTCTCGTTCTCACCGGGTAAGATTTTTTGTCCTTACCATATTCGTATGGTTAGGTAATGTGACTTGGTGTTCATTTATCTGAGTAAGCGTTCGATAAACGGCCCCTATAACGTAAAAATGAAGGTGTTTTCATATCTAACTCAACATTAAAACACTAAAAAATTGAAGTAAAAATGTTAATCTCTCTCTCTATATATATATGTATGTTAATAGTTTAATACATACATTATTTTTTATTATTATAAAATAAAAGATGTTTCTTGTGTTTTTTTATTGTGTGTTTGGAGTTAGTTTCTTAGCATTCAAAAGACTAGGGGTGTTCGTGGTTCGGTTTGGACGGTTTAACACTTCAAACCATAAACTAAATCGTAATGGCAGTTTATAAAAATTTCAAACCGAGCGGTTTGACATCAAGTGCCCATACCAGTCAAACCAGACCACGAAAAGGCGGTCTGGTCTGACTTGTTTAGGCGGTTTGGATCTTTAATAGACTTTAAATATTAAACTTAAAAAACATATATAATTTAGAAATTTGATCAAATATCCATTTTAACAAAACAAAATATCTAAACAAATAAATGTAATAATTAAGCAGCTTTTGAGTACAAAGTCGAAACAATCCAAAGTACAAACAAATAAATATGTAACATATTAGAAACCAAACAAATTAACAAAGTTACAACTCTACTGTGAGTATTGAGTAACAAAATTCACGACTTCACAACCTTCAATGGTTCAATTATTGAGTCTTGAGTTCTTGACCAAACAAAATAGAAGCCAAATCTAAGTTGGATGAATCACTTGGTTGATGTTTTGATGATGTGCGTCAAAATCAAACCATGGATTATAAAGATCAATAGATTGATGGAGTTCTTGAGGGATTTCAAAATTTGGAGACCGTCAATACCATTTGTGTCGATATGTTCAATGGTTTAATGGTTTTAGTCGTCGATTTTTATTATGTTAGATGTTAGGCTTAGGAATATATTTGGGTCATAGACAATAAGTTAAAAAAGTTGGACTTGCTAATATTAAAATAGATAAATAAATAAATAAATATATATATATATATATATATATATACATACATATCTATACTATATTATAAAACATTTAACAAAAACTCTTAAAAACCATTTTTATGTGCGAAGTACTGTTTATTGATGCATATTACTTATAATTCAAGATTACGAGTAAATTGTGTGTAAGTACAACTTATTAAAGCTCTATGTTTGAATTCGTGTAACTAACTGCAGATAAATATAATCAAATTTATGATAAATATTTTGTTTTAAATATAAAAAATCTAAAATATAATTAAGATAATTATTGAGTTCTAACAGATTACTTAATTATTATCTTTATAAAAAATTATATTACTAAATCTAAATTAAGTTACTTTGCTACGTTAAATTAAATTATAATAAAAAAATTGAATTAAAGAAAATATACAAAACAAGAACTTTTAAATAGTTAATTTGATACTAATATCAAACACTCTTTTTAAAATTTTATGATATTTAGAATTTATATTTTATTCAAAAATAAAAAAAAACATTATCGTTCTCTCAAAATCACATAAAACCGTATTATATCGATATAGATAAAAAAAACAAAACAAAACATTTAATTGAGAAGTGTCTCGATACATTGCTCGAGTACCCTTCTAGTATATATATA
>NC_037544.1:1136213-1146849 GCF_001531365.2 Cynara cardunculus var. scolymus
CAAAATAAATAATTATTATCTTTATAAAAAATTATATTATTAAACCAAATATAAATTAATTCGTTATTGTACATAAATTAAATTATAAAAAAATTGAATTAAAAAATTACACAAAAAAATGAAGAATTTCAAAAAGTTAGTTTGATACTAATATCAATATATTTTTGTCAAATTTTTATGATATCTTCAAACATATATTTTATTCAAAAATAAAATATCATCGCTTTCTCAAAATCACATAAAGTCATATTATAACATCGACTGAGATAAATAATAAAATGAAATATTAAAATCACGATGTATCTCACTGCATTGCGCGAGTACGCTTCTAGTTAAATATATTATTTTTTTTCTCCTTCACATTCAACTTCAATAACTTTAATTGGTTGAATATAATTATAATATTATTTCTTTTATTCTATATGATTTTAGAGATTTCTCGAAATTCAGAGATTTTTACAATCTCTCTCATCTTTTCTCTATTTTAGCATAACTGTTGGAGTAACAAAAATTTTAAAATCACTTTTTTCTTCATTTTAGCGTAGTTGTTGAAGATGCTCTGATTAGTCATTTTTATCTTGATGAGCATTAATTATGGACATTATCATATTAATTTTAAAAAAACAAATTTTATCAAAATGAGTAATACATGAAACAATGTGTACATAAAAACAAAAAATATACTAAATATTCCATCAATAAAATAATTATATGAAACAATTTCATGAACCAATTTCATTAGATTAAGCAATAACTATTTTTATTCGAACAAATCGTGTAAATCCAAATCAAACAATCAATTTTTGTTCAAGGGCAAGCTTGTCATTTTGCATGTTGTAATTATGGAAAACATGAAACTCCTATTATTTTGAAGGATAAATTCTATAACATATTTTAAATTTATTATGATAAATAGTAAAACTCGTTTTTTTTTTTTTAATGTTTTTTTTCCAGAATTTTCTGAATTTAAGTACGATCTTGTCGATTAATATTTTCCGGTTTTAAGAACTTTTTGAATGTCTCAGAAAAAAAATTGTTTCACATAATATATTTGTTTCTTATAATCAAACGATGTCACTGTTTGAAAAAAAAAAATTTGGTCCGTCCTTACACCAACACCTCCCTTGATGAAATCCCAATAAAATCATTAGTTTGTTTAAAAAATGTACATCTTCTAAAATTAAACGTTTACAAATACATAATATTAAGAGATTGTTTGGCAGTTCTTAAATGGTTTGATGCTGAATGTTTAAGTGGTTATAATGATTAAAAGTTTTTGATGATATAGTGTAAAATGAAATATAATTACTTGATAATTGTTTACAATGAAATTAAGGCGTTGAATGGTTAAGAGATGGTCAGAACACAAAATCATTCAGAGAGTTTTAAAACTATTAAGATATTTTTTTTTTTTTGTAAAAAAGATTAACCTCTTAACAATTCAATATTTGATTCTTAATGAAACTATTAAAAGATAAACCAACAACCCCTAAATTTTATCATTTTCACATAAATCACGATTTCACCCCATTTCTTTATCTACGGTGATTTATCACGTCTAAACGGTCGGGATTGGTTTTCACGTGTTCGTCATGATACAAATGACCAATTGCTTCTTCCAGAACCTAAATTACTAATTCCAGAAAAACACTGCTTTAATGACTTGTACCTTGCTCAATTCCAATAACATAAACCTTGTATAAATATCTTACTTCTTACGTCTGTACACTTACATTTCTACCTGCTTTTGCTTCATCTGAAGCTCCATCAGCAAAAATGGCTGGAACTCATCTCTCTATCTTCAGAACAAATCTCAGCCGTCCATCCACCTCGCCGGCTCCGTCCTCTCACCATAGATCGCCGATCACCGCCCGTGTGGCCCAAAACCTATCTTACTGGGATTCCATACATTCCGATATCGATTCCCACTTAAAAAAATCCATCCAAATCCGTCAACCCACCACCGTTTTCGAGCCAATGCACCACTTGACATTTTCAGCACCGAAAACCGCCGCCTCCGCCCTGTGCGTCGCCGCCTGTGAGCTCGTAGGCGGCGTCCGGGAAGATGCTATTGTAGCAGCGTCGGCAATACATCTGGTGCATGCGGCTGCATACACTCATGACCATCTTCGGTTAACTACCGACCGAGTCTGGTCGGATCCCAGACCGGAAATACCGCACCTGTATGGTTCGAACATTGAGCTTCTAACCGGCGATGGAATTATGCCGTTTGCGTTTGAGTTACTGGCTCAGTCCATGGACCCCGCCGGAAAAAACTCCGACGAGCTGTTAAGGGTGATCATTGAGATCACGCGAGCCGTGGGTGCTGAAGGGATGGTTGCCGGTGAAGGTTATGAAGTTGAGTTTGACCTGTTGAATAGTCAACCGGCACGGCGGCTCCATGGATGTGGGGCGGCCTGTGGGGCCATATTAGGAGGTGGCAACGAGGAGGAGATTGGAAGGTTGAAAAGATGCGGTGAATATGTGGGTAAAATACAAGGGTTGTTAAGTCAAATGGATAAAGTTGAAGGGGGTAAATTGGAATTAGTTGAAAAATGGAGGGGCTTGGCTCTAAAGGAGTTGGAATATTTTGATAGTAGAAAAATTGAGCAAATTTCCACCATCTTTGGGGTTTAAAATTTCCTTTATTACGATTGATGTATGTATCATGTTTATGTATATGTTTGATGCATGAAATAATAATTAGAAAATGAATGGTTTGATTTTTAAATGTTTTTATTTGGGTGAAATTGCATGAAAAAATAGCGTACTTTAACTTGATTCTTATTTCTAAAACTTCCATTTTGAACCCTAAATTGCAAAGTTTTTAACATGTAAGTATTCAGGTAACCGATTGAAGTATTAACCGGTTACCATGTTGATGCATGGACGGACCTACAGTGGTGCCAACGTATTATTTCTCCGTCGAATGATACAAATATTTAGGTTCGTGAAAAGTTCAACCGTATTAATTTGTTGTGTGTCATCGTATGTATTATGAAACTACAATGTGAACAAATTTTCTTTGATATAGTTGGTTTGCAAGGCTTTTATTTAACCCCAGACTTGAGTTTGAATCTTGTTAGTGCCATTTAATTAGTCAAATGGTGGCATAGTTTGAAATTTTTTCCCTATATTTGTTTTTTATAGTCAAATGGTGTCACCATTTAAAAAAAATCTGGGTCCATCCCTGTGTTGATGTGGTGAGTGATGTGGTATCCGGTTAATGCTTCAGCAATTAATACTGAGCTCGATACCACATCAATCGCCACATCAACATGATAACCGGTTAATGTTTCAACTAGTTACCCGGGTACTTAAATATTTAAAATTTTACATATTCGGTACCAAAATGAAAGTTTTTGAAGTATTTTACCCGAAACAGGAATCAAGTTAAAGTACGTTACTTTTTCATGCAATTTGCCCTTTTATTTAAACAAAAGTTATTTTTTTGCAATTCTAATCAGCCTCATATGATATTTGTTTTCAATAATATCAGTATAAGCAGTCTTTATTTAAAGTAAAGCAAACGAAGATTATATCACTTTTGAGAAACAAATATTAGATTCGTTCGAAAACTTAAATCAAATAGTCCAGACACTCGTTATCCATAGATAATAATCTCAATCACATATGATTTTGATATTTCTAGGAATCCATCGTTATTCCTTTCCTCCACCGAGAAAGGTTCATTATGTAGGAGGGTAGGGTCAGTGGTGGACTTAGAGTATTTCTAAGAACATTTTTAATATATTATATAGGTACTCGCACAATGCAGAAAAATAAAATATTGATTTAATAAATATGAAATATCATAAAATTAAAAAAAAAAATATATATATTGATATTAGTACCAAATTAAATATTCAAAATTTCTCATTTTTTTTGTGTAATTTCTTTAATTCATTTTTATGTTTGGTTTAATAATATATTTATTTTATAAATATAAAAATCAATTATTTTGTTAGAACTAAATGATTATCCTCGGTATATTTCAGATTTTTTATATTTAAAATAAAATGTTTATCATATATTTATGTTTGTTTGCAGTTAATTACACAAATTTAAACATGGAGCTTTAATAAGTTATAGTTACATACAATTTACTTGTAATATTTAATTTTAAGTAATATGCATCAAAAAACAGTATTTCATACATAAAAAATAGTTTCTAAAAGTTTTTATCAAATACTATATAATATAGTATAGACACTCTGAAATTGAATTTTTATATTATATATTTCCTACCAATAAAAAATAATAAAATTAAATATTTAAAGATAGAAAATATTTTAATAATATAATTAATATCGAATTAGATTCGTTTTAGATTGTGTAGGTGGATGTAATAGAAATTAATTTTAAATAAAAGCATCGCTAATAAATTATTTGAAATAAAAAAATTAAAAGTTAAAATTATCAAAAAAGAAAAAAAAATGTTAATCTCTAGCACTTCTCCGGTTTATAGATTACAATATCAATTATATTATTAAAATATTAAATAAGGTTTATAAAATTTTATTTTTCTCTTCTGCATCATTTAGTTTCAATGATACTAATTAAGGGTGCTCAAAAACCCGACTAAACCGATCAACTCAACTCAACCCAATATGAAATAACTCGATCCGATGTCTAATCGAGTTGTAAATTTTTCAAATATGGGTATTGAGTTGAAATTGGGTTACTATTATTTGAACTTAACTCAACCTGATGAACCCGATATCCTTGTATTTATTGGATTTAATATTATTGTTCAGTTTATATTAATATATATATATATATATATATTTATAAAACAATTACACTATCACGTACTTTCTTCATATACACATATTTTCAATCTATTATCCATCTCTATATAACTCATTCGTATATATGTTCACTAACTCTGAACATATATTTGTAAATTGAGAAAATTATTAGAATGTGATAATCGTACGATTTAAGAAGTATGAATAAGTTGTAGATAAAATTCATTATGTGAGGTATGACTATGAAAAGAGGCACCAGATATAGGGTGTATAAATCAATGATTGTTTGGACGCACCGATTGGTCCTTGAAGCAGCTCCCTCTCGCCCAGATTGATGATCAAATTGTTGATGATGAAAAATAAATCATGAGTAGAGAAATAACATATCCAACTCAGTATTATTTGCTGACATGAATATTTTAATTTAAAATTAGTTTTTATGTATTGTGGTTTATTAAAATAAAGAGTTAATGTTTCAACTGATTATTTGAGTACTTAACTGTTTAAAAAGTTAAAAAAGCTAAAAATTTGTTGTCAACAACAATTAAACTGATGACTTAAAAGACAAATAAAACCTCAAATTTTGTTTTAAAAACATATAAGAACACACTGTAAAATTAATATATAAGACTTGGAATCATGTGAGACAAAAATGTTTTCGTGATAAACAATTTTTACGTTTGAAACTTCACAACAAACATTATGAAGGTATTCTTCATAGTGTTTTTGCTGTAAAGGTTCGACTTTTTTTTACCTTCATAATATTTTGTTATAAAATTTTAAATATACAAAAATCATGTCACACATGTCTCACGAAAACAAGTGTATCTCACGTGAATAACTCTAATATCTAAATATTGAAGTTTTAAAGACCAATGTAAACATAGAAGCTTGAACTTCCTTTGGAAAAAAGTTGCATTTTAATTATTATCCTTGTCGACTTGTCTTTTTCGTCGATCTACGGTCATTTCTCACATTTGAACGGTCCAGATTTGTTGTCACGTGTTCCTCACGATTGAAATGACCAATTGCTTTTTCCAGAACCTAAGTTACTAATTCCAGAAAAACACATGTTTACAATTGATTATTTGAAATAATTTATGAATTTTTTATAAAAGTTTTTATTAATTTATTATAAGTTATAATGAGAATTTTTATATATTTTTTAATTTTTATGATATATTCAAATTTATATTTTATTAAGAAAAACATTATTGTTTGTTCATAATCATATAAATTCGTATTATAACATTGATAGAGACAAAAAATAAAATGAAATATTGAAATCAAGATATATCTCGATACATTGTGTGAGTACCCTTCTAGTATATGTATGTGTGTGTATATATATATATATATATATATATATATATATAAGGTATATTTCAAATGCAACCATGTCTATTTGTACAACCAATCAATTATGATATTTATATAAATGATCAAAGGTCATTTATTATGATTTAAATATTATGGAACATGACCAGAGTTTATTAATTATCAATATTTTATATTAGAAAATAATCAAAACTTTTATGAAATCACATATTTATCAAATTAAATGTACGGTTAAGATTGAGTTATATATTTATCATTAATTTAATTCAATATAAAAGATTCTTGTAATATTATTGATTTGTTGACATTTTGACTTGTTTGAACTTTGAATTCCATGCTTCATTGTGTTGTTGAATGCCGGTGGCTAAAGGATTAATATCATTTTAAATTTGAATTATTGTCCTTGATATTATTTGAATCTCAATTTTATTTTATTTTTATTTATTACAAGTACTATATTTGTTCATATGGGTGTAAATGATATGATACAACTCGCGAGCTATTCAAGATCAATTCAGTCAACACTTGACTTGAATAGGCTCGACTCGACATATTAATGAGTCGAGTCGAGCTACCCAATACTCGACTAGAAAAACTCGTGAAATACTCGGGTTTTTTTATATATAATTAGTTTTAGAATATAATCAATTTTACAATATAATTCGTAAAGTGTAATGTAATAAAAATGTCATATATTTTTAGATATTTGAACAAATTGTGCATTTTTTAACTACAAAAACTAATCATTACTTTATTATTAAAATCATAATTAAAAAATACAAAAAGCTATAGAATTGTTGGTAAAGTTGTTCAAAGAGAAATAGTAAAAGAAGAGTGAATATGTGTTATAAAAAGAAAGGGAGATGAATGCACTTTATAACTTTATCTTTTTGAAGATAAAGTTTGAGGTATGGATGCTTATGGGTTGGGTTGGGTTGGGTTGATCGGGTTGATGATATTTGAACAACCCAACCCAATGCTTACGGTTTGGAAAAATCTTAACCCAACTCAACCCAAACCAAACCAAAGTGCAACCTAACCCAACTCAATCCGTACGGGTTGGTCGGGTTGATACTTTGTTATATTAAAATATTCTTTTAACCTTGAATATGTTATTTCTCTACTCATAATTTCTTTTTCATCATCAACCATTTGATACAACTTATTCATATTTCTTACGTATATCACATTCAGTTAATTTTCTCAATTTACATATATATGTTCACAGTCACTGAATGAGTTATATAGAGATATGAATATATTGAAAATATATGTATATGAAAAACATACATGATAGTGTAATTGTCTAATGTATATATTAATAAAAATTCAACAATCATATTAAATCTAAGAAATAAAATGATATCAGGTTCATCGGGTTGGGTTTGATTCAAATAATAGTAACCCAATATCAACCCAATACCTATGGTTTGACAATTTTACAACTCGATTAGACATCGGGTTGCTTCGGGTTAGGTTATTTCGCATTGGGTTGGGTTGATCGGGTTGGTTGGGTTAGTCAGGGTTTTTGAGCACCCCTAGTTTGAGGTGCATCCCTTTAGTTTTATAAAATTTAAAAGAACACCTTTAAGTTTGTAATTTTAAGAGAAGACCCTAAATTTTAATAAATTTTAATGGGTGAGAATGGTTCGAGCTTGATCCGAGTTCGAGATTGGTTTGAGCTGGAGTTTGAGCTTCAAACGAGTTCGAGTTTAAAAAATTGCAATCGAGTTTGAGTCGAGTTTAGTTTCTAACTACTCATGAGTTTTTGAATCGAGTTCGAGTTTGAGAAATTACTATCGAGTTCAAGTCGAGTATATATCGATACTCAAGCTCGACTCGCATCATTTACACTTGTATTGTTCGTATGCAATGTTTGTGATTGTACATTGAGAATACAAGCATCATCATAGTCAACCTTTGGCGAGTTTTATAAGTCGTTAGTGCTTACAAAATGGAATTTGCTTTTAATACTGAACATACGATTTTAATACATACATATATCATTAATACTGGCAAATAACTGATCAAATGCATATTGGAATTTCAAATTCTTTTGAAATCAGATAATATAATACGAGTTTAAAAAGGATCGAGATATTAAGAATGGATTCATACTTCTATATATGTGTGTGTTGTTGATTGTAAATGGGTACTTTGTCATTTATAAAAAGGTACCTTTATCATTGCCAGGTGGACCATTGGCTTTTTGGTGAAGGATTTGTCGCTGGATGTGACTCGACATGATTCATCTTAATTAAAAATTAACATTTATTTTCGGCTTATTAAAAAGGAAATTACCAAAAAATGATCAGGTTATACATGATACACCAACAAAATGACAACTTTTCAGACTTTTTTTCACAAAATGACTACGAAAATATCCTTTGGATGGTGATTTTACTTTACGGGGACAATTTTGTGATTTGAGGTATGAATGAATTCTGCATGTATATCATTTAGGGGACAAAAATCTTATTTTTTTGAGAATCCTATGCAAATCTCCCGTACCCCATGAAAATCGCCCCGAGGGGCGATTTTGACCTATATTTTGTAGTAGAGACATTTTATGGCCAACTTTTTGGTTGATTTGACAACTCAATAACGACGTGATTAAACATAGGGGAAGATTTTGGTGGAAGATGTCGGTGGACGTCAGGACGTCCGTCTACAGTGGAAGATGTTGGTGGATGTCGATATATGGGCGTCATAAAATGCCTTAAGTACAGAACGAAATAACAGTCAAAATCGCCCCCGGAGGCGATTTGCAATAGTAAAAGGGCGATTTTGTATAAAATGATAAAACAAAAAAAATCATCCTTTTATCCCCCAAATGGTATGTATGTGAGACCCATCCATACCCTCAAACCCCAAATCACCCCCAATAAAGTAAAATCGCTCTCCACGGGCGATTTTTGTTGTCATTTTGTGAAGAAAAAAAAAACTGAAAAGTAGTCATTTCGTTAGTGTACCAAGTATAAAGTGGTTATTTTGGGTAATTTTCTTTATTAAAACCATAAAGACTTAAAAAACTTGTGTACTTATTGATGCATATATAATAATGAATTTTAGTGAGTATATGCATCAACGTATATATATACATGCATTATGCATACATAGGGGGTGTTTGAGATTGCTTATAAAACAACTTATTGACTTATTCCGGTGTGACACCGGTAATAAGCACTTTTGAGTGTTTGGATAAACAACGTATATCAGTGCCAAACCGATAATAAGAAGTTTTTGAAGAAGTTAAAACCTTCTGACTTATAACAAGTTGATAAATGCTTTTGTAGAAAAGTATAAGTTGTTTCAAATAAACCATCCCAAACACCCACATAATAGATACGTATTCATTGAATATACTCATTGACGGAATACATAACTGATAATATATATACATAAATGAACATACAAGTTTTCGGGGTTCTTAATTTTTTTTTAATTCTTATATGAACACGAGTCTATATGTATGTGTATCTATACACATATATAATATTTATATGTGTGTGATCGAGAATCGTGTGATTTTCAAAGATAAAATCTTAATTTTATGTTAAACATGATTATCGATTTTAGAAATATATCACCTATTAAGCCACTGTTTAATAGATATAAGCTAATTTATAAGCTAACTTATTTTTTTGGTACACGTTTGAATAAACATAAACTAATTTATTGAAACACTAGTTGGAATAGCTTATGAGTTTTTGTCACTTTTTTCAATTATAACCTTATTAATATTAATTATAAAATAAATAGAAATAAAAAGTTAATTATTATTAATGTTAATAAATACTAATCAACATGAGCTGAAAATTATCAATCATATTTTGTTATACATTAATATCAATTATTAATTATTTAAAATTATTATTAATTGTATCAATTATTTTAATACTAGAATGGTAATCGCACAATGCAACGAGATAAATCTTCATTTTAATGTTTAGTTTTTATTATTTGTCTTTATCGATATAATACGATTTTATGTAGTTTTGAGAAAGCAATGATGTTTTTATTTTTGAATAAAATATAAATTTGAAGATATCATAAAAAAAATTTAAAAAATAAATCGATATTAATATCAAATAAACTATTTAAAAGTTCTCGTTTTTTTGTGTAACTTCTTTAATTCAATTTTTTTATTATAACTTAATTTAGATTTCATAAAAAAATAATTTATTTTTGGTTTAATAATATAATTTTTATAAAGCTAATAATTAAACATTCTGTTATAAATCAATAATTATCTTAATTATATTTTATATTTTTTATATTTAAAATTGATATTTATCATGTATTTGATTATGCTTATCTGCATCTAGTTAAATGAACTTAAAAATGAAGCTTTAATAAGTTGTACTTACGTAAAGTTATTTGTAATCTTGAATTTTATGTAATATCCATCAATAAACAATAATTTATGCTTAAAAATGGATTTTAAGAGTTTTTGTGAAATATTCTATAATATAGTACATATTATTATTTTTTAATTATTGTTTAATATATGTAGTTATTAAACAACAAATATAATAATTATAATA
>NC_037544.1:1147167-1155763 GCF_001531365.2 Cynara cardunculus var. scolymus
TTTGTTTTAATTATAATTATAAAATATTGTAATTGACAATTTTTAAGTTGTCCTTTTTGATCATTTTACATGTTTATCAGCTATTTTTTGGTAAATACGAGTTCATCAACCAACTTATCAACCAACAATTAGCTTATCAGTTAGTTTGCCAAACATAGCCTAAATAAAATTCGTTCACTTTGGTCCAAAAAACTCAGAAGTCGTGACTCGATCGTGGGATACATGTTCCAGCAAACAATTTCAATATACCTTTTTCACTGATTTTGACGATTAATTATTGGATGTGACTCGATCTTCAAGGTTCAATGTTTCGACGTGATTCACTTTAATACGAAAACAAAAGTTGAAATATGAAAACAAAAGTTGAAATACGAAAACAAGTATTTTTATACAAATGAAACATTATTTTAATAGGTTTGCAACCTAATCAAGTTAGGTCGTTTATCACCATACTGATTTTAATTAATTACAGTAAAATGATGCAACGAGGAGACATAAACCAATTGAAATTGAATTTAGTATGAATAATAAGTTTTTAAATATTATCATATGGTTTTTCAAAACAAAAACTTATAATGTAACAAATCATCTCACATGGATAGAAGGTGAGAATTGTTAGTTTTTTTTATAAGTCACAAGTAGTGAGCTACTAATAACTTCCACCATGTTTTAAAGTTGGATTCGAAGCTATTGAGTCAGTCCGTTGCTTTAGTCTTTGGGGATGTTATAAATGGTATCAGAGCCGATTTTTGTACCATCGGGATGGTGGAGCAAACCTCATCGGGTATGATGAGTCATCGAGAGTGGGTGTTTGTAATATCTTAGACGAACCCAACATTGCTGATGACAAGAGGGAAGATTATGGGCTGGCCTGACGAGAACGTCAGGAGTTTAAATGCAGGAATTTGTAACAACTCGTACTACATGGGTAGAAGGTGAGAATTGTTAGCTCCTTATAAGTCCCAAGTAGTGGACTACCAATTAACTTCCACCATGGTTTTAAATTGGATTCGAAGTTATTGGGTCAGTCCGTTACTTTGGCTTCTGGGGGTGTTACATATACAAAATATTAATGTTGTGTTCTCGAAACCTTTATTACGAAGAAAATGAAGGAAAAATAGAATAACTCATGTTGTTTTATTAAATCAAAGAAACAATTTCATCTTAAGATCGTGTGTATTATTTTGTCAAATCTATTTCGATATGAGTCACCTTATGGGCCATTTATCAAATGCTTACCTGAGTAAGTTTTTATCAAGTCACGTTATTTTACCGGGTGAATATGACAAGGACCAATAATTTTACCTGGTAAGAGCGAAAGCAAGGTCCAAGAATCTTACCCGGTGAGTGATGACGACGACTCTTACCATGGTTAGCGCTAGGGGTGCTCAAAAACCCGACCAACCCAACCCAACGCGAAATAACTCAACCATAAGCAACTTGATGTCTTATCGAGTTGTACAATTTTCAAATCGTAGGTATTGAGTTGATATTGGATTACTATTATTTTAACCTAACCCGATGAACCCGATATCCTTTTATTTATTGGATTTAATATGAATATTGAATTTCTATTAATATATGCATTAGACAATAACACTATCATGCACGTTCTTCATATACACATCTTTTCAATCTATTCACATATCTATATAACTCATTCGTATATATTTTCAGTAATTGTAAACATATATATGTAAATTGAGAAAATTAACTGAATGTCATGTACGTAAGAAGCATGGATAAACTGTGTCAAATGGTTGATGATGAAAAATAAATTATGAGTAGAGAAATAACATATTCAAGGTTAGTAGAATATTTTAATGTACCAAAGTATCAACCCGACCAACCCATACAGTTTGGGTTGGGTGGGGTTGCACTTTCGTTTAGGTTGGGTTGGGTTGGGTTGCACTTTCGTTTAGGTTGGGTTGAGTTAAGATTTTTCAAAACGCAAACATTGGGTTGAGTTAATAAAATGTCTTCAACCCGATCAACCCAACCCATGAGCACCCCTAGTTAGCGCTTATCGAGTAAATTATTACATACAATGTCGTTTTCGTGGACTTAAATCTTACCCAATAAGTAACGATAGTGTTGAATTTTATTGATAAACGTTTATCGGGTAAGTCTTTAGGTAAACGGCCCCTTGGCCTTTAGTATATAGTTTTTCAGTATTTTTTTATCAAATCTATCTCAATATCTTGTTATCTTAACTTTAATTTAAACTGATTTGTTATATGTTAATTGGTTTTTATGTTCAAAGTCTCAAACTGATTATCTAGAGATAAAATATACAAACTTATGGTATAGTTTGCCTTTTGGTTTAACCCAAAAACCAAAACAGTAAAAAAATTAACTAAAACTGAACCGTTTGACCCAAAAACCAAATAACCTAAAACCATTTTGGTTTGAATGGTTATTCAGTTTTAGATTTTTTTTTTTTGATACTACTAAGTTTCTAGATCATCACTGCATATTTTAGAGCAAATTGCATTAAAAAGTAACGTACTTTAATTTGATTCTTATTTTGGGTAACATACTTCTAAAACTTCCATTTTGGTACCTAAGATGTAAAGAGTACCCGGGTAACCGGTTGAAGCATTAATCGGTTACCATGCTGATATGGCAAGTGATGTGATATCCAACTCAGTATTATTTACTATTCAACCCACTTTCATCCCATCACTCGCCACATCAGCATGATAACCGATTAATGCTTCAACTGGTTAACCGGGTACTTAAATGTTTAAAACATTACATCTTAGGTGCTAAAATAGAAGTTTTGAAAATACGTTACCTAAAATAGAAATCAAGTTAAAGTACGTTACTTTTTCATGCAATTTGTCTTATATTTTATGAAAGTAGTATTGGTAATTTCAATACACAATTTTCAAAAAAGAAGTTGAGGGTTTATTTGTAAATTTCAAGAATAGAAGGGTCGGTAATGCAATTTGAGCAAACATTAAGTTTTTGCAGCAATTTTCCTTTGGGGGTAAAGACGCAAAAGAAACCCTTAGCCGATCGGAACCTCCTTCACGACCAGAAATCCTGAAGAACACCATTTGATCGTTGTTCATCCTGTTTTGATTTGCACTAAATTCATTCACGGCGACTGATTCATTCGTATTTTCATAAATATAGAAGGTTAGAAGGTATATTTGACGTTTGTTGGGGGAGAAATGTCGAGAATATGGTCGAGGTTATCAGCGTATATCAGAAATCGGACTTTCATCGGAGCCGACAAAGCCGGAAATCAATACTACGTTCGTACTGAACAGATCGACGGTATCAGTAAGTGCGTTCCCTTTCTTTCACTTAAATTGAATTTCTAGTTCGATTCCTTGCTATTGATTTTAGTTTCAATGAATTTGAATGCAGTATGATCTATATAATTCGTACTTATATTCAAATCAAGGCTCAGTTTGTCGCGTATCGGTTTTCTAATTCTAAACTGTATGTCTGTATTGTTGATTCTCAGTAACCAAGTGGGATGGAGTGAGTTCCATTTAATCTATGAGGTGGAGATAGTAAGCTTGTAATGGTAAAATTGTCTGTCTAATATTGTGTTCCATGTCCTGTGGTATAAACACTAATCTCCTACTGGAAATGTTTCCTTTTCATGTAAATGATGTTTGGATCGATAAACCGAATTTGTGAGGCATTTCTGTATAACCTGCAGAAAGTGTATGATTAGTATCAGGGTCACAGATGAACTTGTTTAAGGTCATAAGAGTATGTTTGGGAGAATTGTAGTTCCATGTAGTAGTGAAATGGAATCAGAGCTCATTTAAACCAACATCAAATTTGATGCTTATTAATAGTCTTCAGATGATTTTATGCTGTTGGTAGAAATAGAACGAAGAATGAACTCATTAAAGCTTCACCGTGGGTAGGATAAAAAATGGTTCATGCTCAGAACTTCAGTGAGCCACGTGTATCTTTTAAGATATGTCAATGCAGTTGCTAGTTAAAACTTGAGTATCTGATCACATTGCAGACATCATTCTGTAACTGTAAGTCTGTAAGTAGGGTGAAATATATCATATATGACGATACTCTTTTTATGCAACAGTGAAGGAGAAACGATGGGTAGAATTCAAAGGGGAAGATGATCCAACCTCCATTCCAGGTAATAAGTTTATATGCTTGAAAACTTGCATGCTTCAAACTATGATGATCTAATTTCCAATCGCAAAGTAAAAGCTTTTTGCTTGCAAAAATTCGAATAAATATGCTTGTTAAGGCTTTGATCTACAAAGGCTACTCATTTTGATTTATGTTTGTAATATTCAAGAGCTGTTATGGCTTTTTTGTAGTCGAATGGATATGCTGGCTAAATGGGCAGCGCAAGATTGCTCCAACACCAGAGGTAAATTACAACCTTCTACCCAAACACTTGGGTTTGGCACATGTACTATTTGGCTGTTTGTGTAAAGTAAGGAATGCTTCTTGTTTTGTAAGTCTTTAAAGGAAGAACCACAAATGGGAAGAACAAGGGGATGATAAAATCAACCTGAGTTTGAATCCTGCCATCTACATTTGTGCTTGTGGCCATTAAGAGATTTGCCTCAAGGTTGAGGGCGAAGCCTAAAGTCATGACTTGCCATGGGATTAGTCGGGGAGACCTGTGATCACCCATTTCCAAAAAAGAAATATCGATACATTTTTGAAAGGCATACCATATTGGTCTTTGTACATAACCTACATAATTCTGTTTATGAATATGTATTCGAGAGTTTCTTTTTTTTGTTGATGACAGAACTCATCATAATGTTATAGGAGATGGCTATGCTGGAGGCAAGGCGCCAACGTGTTAAAGAAAATGTTGCTCGTAAGTGTCATCAATTTTGTGTCTATGTTTTGCTCATATCTTAATTACCATCTGTTAATTCATTGTAACATTTCAAGTTATTTTTCCTCGACTGTACTGGTGGATTGTCCTGATTGGCACTTTTCCTGATTATATGAAATCCCGAACCAATAATTTCTTTTATGTGATCAAGTTCTGAAGAAGGAAGAGGAAGAAAGGAAAGCGAGGGAAGGCATTAGTCGTAAAATAACAAGCATGGGTAAGCTGCACTTTTCGTTTGTACTTCTTTCATCATCAATTCGCATTTAATGGAAAACAGATGGATCAAAAACCTATGTTGATGTATACATATACTTTTGTTCAGGTAAAGGCGATCGGCCAGACCTAAAAAGCTTCATTCAACAACTTCCGGTTGCCTCAAAAGGTAACATGTTGATTCATATTTCCATATCCTTTATCATGTTCGATTACAAAACTATAGACGACCCTGATCCAAGTTTTTTAAAGCTTTTGCGTTGATAGCCAAAAAACATGTTTTAAAGCACCACAATGATTCATAACTTGGACTAATCTTTTGTTAGATTTATGTAAGTGAATATATTAAAAGAATAGCGATTTCTCATTAGATTGTCGTTAAGGGTATGTTTGGTACACGGGAGAAGACGGGAGTGGACAAGACAAAAAACTTGTCCGCGTTTGACGCGACATTAGACTGGGTGATGTGACTTGAGTGGGACGAAAAAATAGGTGGAACAAAAATTAGGGAGATGAGACAAGTAGGAAAATTAATAAACTACCCATGTTAAATTAAAACCCAAAGGGCTCGTTTGGTTTGTGGGATTCGGGGAGTTTTGGAATTGAATTATATTCCAATCCTGCGTGTGGTTTAAAGGAAAGTCCGGAATTGAATTCACGGGATTTCAATGAAAATTCCATGGGGTAGTTGGTATTTCGCTGGATTTCATAGGATTTGTTTGTAATAATGTTTCAAATTATGTTCAAAACACTTTTTTTTTGTAAGAAACAATTAATAAAAAGGTTATTTAATTATTTTTATAATTTGTTTTTATAAAGAATTGAATTCAATTTCATTCCAAATTCTATAAACCAAACACATGGAAGATTCCAAATTCTTCCACGAAATTCAAATCCCTCAAAAACATTCTGTCAAATCAAATAGGCCTTAAAAGGCTAAAACCGTCCAAAATTATTTCACCTGCCTATCTTATTGTCATCCATCCAATCCTGTCTTGTTTGCATACCAAAATTCACCCTACAGAAACCTTGTGGTTATACACTATAACTGGTTATAAAGCGCCCAGCGATCTTTTACTAAATTTTCTATTCATGAATGTTTGTCTTAAAGTTGATACATCTGGGAAAGCATCTGAAGCAACAGGTAGCAACCGGTAAGTCACATGATCTATAAATCCATATTCGGTCTATCTTAGCATAAAAGCATATCGCTCGGTCCACTTATTATGCTAATTCAATTGAATTTCTGAACACAGGAACGCCAAGGAACAAGAGGACGAAAACGTCCCTCATCAAGCAAAAGAAGAGCCAGAGTAAGTGCATCCATGCTTTCTGTATAAATCCCTTCACATATTCTTGAAACAAGCTTCCAATTTCCAAGTGCCGACAAAATTGTTGGTCCGCAATCTGATAAAACCAAACAAACCCAGTATATATTACCACCCTAAGGTGGCTTAGGGTTAGGATGTACCTAGACAGTAGACCTTACCTTTGTCTCAAGAGACACAGAGAGTGCATGACCATAATCTTTTAATCACCAGTGGTTAAATTAGGGGATGTTTTGTTGGTTTTTCATCAAGTCTTGTATGAATAAGGTTGTCTATGTGGATTAATCTGTTTGTATAGATCGGAAAGATTTTTGTTTAAGAGAGTTTATTCATACATGGAAGGAGCTTGTTTTTTAATCGGGAGGAACATGTCTGGAAAAAACTTGGCTTTCCGCACAAAGCTCCCCCTAGAATCTTATTAAATAAGTCACTTTCTATATCATTAAGCCACCATCAAAAACTCATGTATAGCGGACTGAATAAGTCGTGAGTCCCATTAAACTCATTAAGCTGCTAACAAACATGCCGTTACTTGTGTTTCAGGTCAGCCGAGCCAACAGGATCAGGGGCCTCTTTTAGGCCAGGAACATGGCAACCTCCTTCATGATTATTATTACTATTATGGTCACTTGTTTAAGATAATGTAACTCTTCTTAACCGTCGTCGGTTAGATTCTCTTTTATTTTTTAGTTTTTTGAGTAACAGTGGGTTTCTGGGTCTGCTTATATGCAACGACTAGTCCTCAAGTCAACCGGGAATGACTTGGAGTCATCGCAGGCGAACCTCCATAACCATAAGGGATTTAAGATGGATATATTCTTGTGGTCAATCAATCAACAAATCATGCCAATTGCACCAGTCGTGATCATCTTTGAATTCATAAAATTTGAGTTGCCTACATCTTGTTGATTCAAACATGTCTCTCTCAATTGAAAAACACGCTCATTCTATCTATGAAAAACTCTCAAACAAAACCCTTTTTGATATATATATATATGTGTGTGTGTGTGTGTGTGTGTATTTATATATGCACAAACAGATTAATAAACACAAATAGCTTTATCTATACAAGACGTAATGAAAAATTAACCAAACAACCATTAGCCTTTAAGACATAAATGACGATGAATTACAAATCATAGGGACAAAAACCTTGGTCTTGAATGAAAAACATAGTTTACTCTAATATTAAATATGGTTTTATTTTAAAAAAAGTTTGTTTTATCTTGTTCAAATAAATACGTATGTAGTTGTGAGCTTGGTTGGTTATACGCTATATTTGTATTTGTTAATTTTCTTTTCGTATATATCAACATCAATAATTATTTTTTATAATTTTGATACATAATTTAATTTGATTCTAATATCTATACTATATTATAAAATATTTGATAAAAAAACTCTTAAAAATCATTTTTATGTATTAAGTATTGTTTATTGATGCACATTATTTAAAATTCAAGATTACAAGTAAATTGTATGCATGTACAACTTATTAAACCATGTTTGAATTCATGTAAATAATTGCAGATAAACATAATCATTTTATCTATTTTTTGGTCCTTATTAGGGACTCGATTGCTGAAATAGTATCTCTATCCCAAGCAATGAATTTTAACAAAATACTAATTATTATCTATATAAAATAATTATATTGTTAAACAAAAAATAAATGACTTTATTATTAAATATAAATTAAATTATAATAAAAAATTGAATTAGATAAATTATATAAAAAATGAACTTTTAAATATTTAATTTGATACTAAAACCGATATATTTTTTTCAAAATTTTATGATACCTTCAAATTTATATTTTATTCACAAAATAAAAACATTATCGTTTTTCTAATACCACATAAAATCGTATTAGCTATACTATATTATAAAACATTTGACAAAAACTCTTAAAACTCATTTTTTATGTATGAAATACTGTTTATTGATACATATTACTTAAAATTCAAGATTACAAATAAATTGAGCGTAAATACAACTTATTAAAGCTTCATGTTTGAATTCGTGTAACTAACTACAGATAAACATAATCAAATAGAGAATAAACATCACATTTTAAATATAAAAAATCTAAAATATAATTATAATAATCATTAAGTTCTAACAAAATACTTAATTATTATCTTCATAAAAAATTATATTATTAAACCAAAAATAAAAAAAATGAATTAAAGAAATATACAAA
>NC_037544.1:1155773-1209995 GCF_001531365.2 Cynara cardunculus var. scolymus
AAAAAGAGAAATTTTAAATAGTTAGTTTGTACTAATATCAAAAAATAGTTTATTTTTTTTATTATATTTTTTATATTTATATTTTATTCAAAAATAAAAATATTATCGCTTTTTCAAAATCACATAAAACCATATTATAATATCTACTAAGACAAAAATAAATAAAACGAAACATTAAAATTAAGATATATCTTATTACATTGTACGAATAATCAAGATATATCTTACTATATTATCGAGTATCCTTTTAATTATATAAAAAATATATATATAACATTATCTGGGATATATGTTTGATCACATCCCATAAATGTGAATAGGTCAAATGATGGGATTTCATGGTTGGGAAGAAAATAATGTAAAAGATAGGGATGACATAATAAATGACGTCATTTTCTTTGGGACTAGCAAATAGGAATATCCATCTTTTCATCCATTTCCTCGTGGCACATGTTTCGCGGCCACACGTAAATTCAAAATATCATCTCATATTTCCTATTTATCTTAATTTAGAAATATATAGTTGCCGATAATTTTAAAACATTTATGATCATATTTATATTTATCTATTCTGTATTATAAAGAATTTTAATAAAAAATTTTAAAAATTATTATTTATGTATAAAGTATTGTTTATTAATATATTACTTAAAGTTTAAGATTACAAGTAAATATGTGTAAATACAACTTATTAAAGTTTTATGTTTAAATTTATGTACCTCAAATTAATAAACGATTTAACCAATCACGAATACAAGCCCATAAACCCACATTGAACTCGAGCTCAGTAACTCAATTAATATTCAAATTCAGACCTTATCTTAAAAAAAGTTATTCAAACTAGAATCCGACTTAAATAACCTACTCCCTAACTCATCTCGACTCATTGACACCAGGGACAAGACCTATAGTGGTGCCAATGGTAGCACTTGCCACCGTATTATTTCTCCGTCGAAGTGTAAAAAAAATGTAGGTTCGTGAAAGATGCAACTATATTAATTTGTTGTGTGCCACCGTATGTATTTTGAAACTACAATGTGAACAAGTTTTATTTTGTAGAGTTGGTTTGCAAAGCTCTTATTCTGCCTTAGACTCGAATTCAAATCATGTTAGTATTATTTTTTTAATCAAATGATATCACAGTTTAAAATCTTTTTTTATATTTATTTTTTTAATAAAATGATGTCATCTTTTGATAAAATAATTCACACCTTGTACAACACCATCAAAAGATTGCATTGCACACACTTTTAGGTATAATTGTCAATTTATTCAACCACCCACAAACAATGGGAAAAAAAAAATTAAAAAAGTAAAAAAAAAAATGAGGTAGGTAAAATGGAGTGTGCATCCCACACTTGTTTTACTTTCAGCCGACTCAAGCCGAGCGGAGCTCAAACTATCAATTAACCAAGCCGTCAGACACGGTCAAAACCATACTCAAATCCCTCATCAACACCGTTCATGTTTCTCCACATACAAATCTCACCGTCCATTATCACTCATCTGCTCACCCTCACCCTCCCTACCGTACGCCTTCCAACACACGAACACCCTCATTTTCAAGCTCCACTCTCAGAAGCGCAGCCATGGCCGACCTCTTCTCTTTCTCTCTCCACTTTTAATTTTTAGGGTTTTATTTTTTCCTTTTTCTTCTGACAATCGTGATGCATATAGCGATCACAACTTCATCATCTTCATCTGCAATTCTTAGAGCTTCTTCTAGAGTTCGTTTCTCAAAACCCTCTTCTCTTTTTCTCTCTAGAGCTTCATTTCCATCTTTGCCGTTCAGATCGCTGAGCACGTCATCGGCGTTCCGTTCTGTTTCACGGTGGAGTCACGGTGTTGGCTGGAAATCATCTCTCACTCTTAGGGCTCAGATCGGAACCGTTACTCCTGTCCTTCAACAGTTTCAACGAAACATCGTTTCCATGGGTATATCTATAAACCTCAATTAATTTAGACCGATTCTTCATTGATTTGATGTTGTAAGATTACTTGAATAAAGAGTATACCAGTCTTTACTTTTTCGTCATTCGATTCTTCATTTTCAGTTCTTTAATTAGTTGATAACGGTTTCTTAATTTATCATTAATTCAGTCCTTGTCAACAAACGGTCTACAAACACGATTGTATTGGAGGTTTACTCGATGGTTGGACTTATGAAGCAATCGTTTTAGACTTCTAGGTTGCTCGTCCAGTTCCAAAAATAAGAAACCATGCCTTGATTTTTTAGATCAAACTTTTTAAAATGTCAAATCAATGTTTATTTGGATTTGTTGCAAATTTGATTCCGAGATTTTACCACTTTTGCTTGCAACTGTGTTTGAATCAAAGTGGGTACATGCTTTTTTTCTGGATCCGAGGGGAATATTAACTTTATAGTTTTGTAGTGCTGATTAGAACTTTATCTGATTCGCTTTTGTTGTTCCCATAAAAAAAGTTATTGACTGCCCTACTTAAATGGTTGCTGATTGCTTACATATTTGGATCGCTTGGAATCCAATCTTATGGCCATGGTACATGTACTACTGTCTAATTTTATTGGGTATTGGAACTTTTCATTGATTCAAGGAGGTGGTCAATGTGGTGAAGGGAAAAAAACATTTGTTATATTTTGGTGCTTTTTTGCTTTATTCTATACTAAATTTTTTCCTTAAATCTATGCAGCTTCTGAAAATCCTTTCAAGGGCATATTCACTACTCTCCCCAGGCCTGGAGGAGGCGAGTTCGGAAAGTTTTACAGTCTTCCTGCTCTAAATGATCCTAGGATCGGTAAGGACAAGAACTTGTGCTCACAGGATATAGTTTTTTCTTCTTCTCTGTCTTAGCCTGTTTTATGTTACCAGTTGTCTCTATATGATCCAGTAACTGCTCAAATAGATTTTCTAATGCTAACTATCAATATGCCTCTTGTTTGGGTGAGTGGATACAGAACAGAACATGACCTTTTGTTAAGTTCTTTGGTTCTTCTTCAGTTAACTCATGTGGTTTGTGATCAAGTTCACAAACTGACAGTGTAATTATTATTATTATTAGTACTAGTCAGAGTAATCATTGGAGGATCCCTCAATCTGTTTGTTTACTATTATTTGGCAATTACTTAATCCTTTCATGTGTTGACATCTTGTTTTTTCCTTTACATGGTTGCAGACAAGCTCCCATATTCTATCAGGATTCTTCTGGAGTCTGCCATACGCAATTGTGATAACTTTCAAGTTACCAAGCATGATGTTGAAAAGATTATTGACTGGGAAAACACTTCACCAAAGCAAGTGGAGATTCCATTTAAACCTGCTCGTGTTCTCTTACAGGTAAGTGGTATTATATATGCAAGTATATTAGTTTGCCATTGTTTGTTCTTTTTAAATAATGCATGATATTTCCTTAGGATTTTACTGGAGTTCCAGCTGTAGTTGACCTTGCTTGTATGCGAGATGCAATGAACAGGCTTGGTGGTGACTCTAAGAAGATCAACCCATTGGTGAGTAATATTTCATCTACTTGTCGTTATGAAGCATTGCCACATGTGATTAGTCTACACATTAGTCTTTCCGTCATGGTGGTTGTTTATTTGAGTTCAGCCATTTGCCCTTTTTCTATATCATGTCTTTTTTCACACTAAATTCTTCATTATGGCTTATTTGTTTCATCATTGACATTTTGTATTTGTTCGTATGATGGAGGTATACTAACTGATCTTATTGCAATATAGAAATGCTAATTTCACAAACCTATAATATGCTGTATATTGGACATAACTCCCCATGATGGCATATTCTTGGAGCATTGATAGTTATTTCATGATTTGAAATATTGATTTTTCCAGGTGCCAGTAGACCTTGTGATCGACCATTCCGTTCAGGTTGATGTCGCAAGGAGTGCAAATGCTGTCCAAGCAAACATGGACCTTGAATTTCAGCGCAACAATGAGCGGTTTGCCTTCCTTAAATGGGGATCACATGCCTTCGACAACATGCTTGTTGTTCCTCCTGGTTCTGGTATTGTTCACCAGGTAAAAAAAGATTTACACATTCAAAGCACATGGTTGTAGTGCATGGCTCATTCCACATTCAATCTGGCAAGTTCTTAAATGTTTGTTTTAGCGTGCACTTTTCTCTTTCTTCTTTGCCTTCAATCTTCATATGTTTGGAAACCTCTACTAGAATCCGAGACTAAGCAGGTTATTTTTATATCTCCAGGTCAATCTGGAGTATCTTGGTCGAGTTGTCTTCAACACTGATGGGCTTCTATATCCTGATAGTGTTGTTGGAACTGATTCCCACACAACGATGATCGATGGATTGGGAGTGGCTGGCTGGGGAGTAGGAGGAATTGAAGCAGAGGCAACAATGCTTGGACAGGTATAGTGTTTTACAAGTTGTCCAACTTATATGGAGTTGCAAAGTTGCAGTCGAATCTTTGAGTGGTTCAATCTTGTTTGGTGAAATGAAATATCAACTTTGTGCTTGGATGACTCGGACCCCTCTAGTTTCTCGAACCCATTTAAAAGCGTCCTTTTCAAGGATGTTCCAACTTATAGCACGTTATTCTTGAAAATGTTCTAGTGTCCAGCTTCATCAACCTTACCGTGATTTGAGTCTGAAACGAGTCTATTTTGTGTTAGCCATCTGCTGGGTGATATGATCTTGTATTATAAGAGCATAAGATCAATTGTCCAAACCATGCTTTGAGTCTGAAATAAATCCTTTTTGTGTTGCCATCTCCAAGGTGATGTGATCTTATAGATCAGTGGTGATAAGTTGGAAAAACTTTGGGATTTAGTTATACTGATATGTTCAAGTTCTAACTTCTAAGGTAAATCTTAGTCTATATGGTTGGTTTTGGGATGTGAATTGTACAATATATACTTCTAAATACGGGAGGCAAATACTTGAACTAGGAATACTGGAGTATCTCATTTCACAGCAGCCTTGAACTTTGCATCTACGATTAATTTTCAATCAGGTCGAGCTGTCTGATTCTGTAGTCCTAATCCTGCTTTGTGTTTTCTGGATGCTTTTTTCTTTCTTCTGTGTCTTTTTCTTGCTTCAAAGTTCTTTGTATAAACATAATGCAAACATCTATTCATTTTGGGTGGTTCTTCAATTTTTGCACCTCTCACTTATCATTCTAACCTATTGTTGATGAGTACTAAGAGTTGGAGAAAATTCCTTTTTGTATAATGGCTGATGGGTTGGGATGTCTATGTTTGTTGTAATTGAATCGACTCTTCTCTGACATTGACAGCCCATGAGCATGGTATTGCCCGGTGTTGTTGGATTCAAGTTGTCTGGAAAGTTGCAAAATGGTGTAACAGCTACCGATTTGGTGTTAACCGTGACCCAGATGTTGAGAAAGCATGGCGTTGTTGGCAAATTTGTTGAGTTCTTCGGTAATGTCTCTGCAGCCAGCAATCATATCCTTTTTCATCTTTTCTTTAAAGTGTGCCAATATTTATCAAGGCCATGAACGTCATACCTTTTCTCTTTTTTTCTTTGTTGCGGTTGGTACATGCAGGTGAGGGTATGCGTGAACTGTCATTGGCTGATAGAGCAACTATTGCAAATATGTCACCGGAGTATGGTGCAACCATGGGTTTCTTCCCGGTAGATCACGTCACGTTGCAGTACCTTAAATTAACAGGAAGAAGTGATGATACCGTGAGTTGTCTTCTTTGTATTCAGAAAGAAATTCTCTTGTTAGTAAATAAAATTATGAACGAGATTGGAATTGACAGTGCATTAATTTTGTGGTATTTTCTGCCTTGATTTCTTGTAGGTGGCGATGATTGAAGCATACTTGCGAGCAAACAAAATGTTTGTCGATTATAGTGAGGTTAGTTCCCTTCATGTTGCCCTTGTCATTTGTAAACTGATGTTATCCATTTGTTGCTAATGATCTTGTGAATCAGCCTCAACAAGAGAAAGTTTACTCATCTCATCTACAACTGGATCTAAGTGATGTTGAACCCTGTATTTCTGGTCCTAAACGGTATGACATTTTGCAATGTTGTATTGTATCATGTTCTGATTTTTATAGCTTTATGTTTTCCCCTTCTATTTTTGAATTCATACTCAAATCCATTATTACTCTCCTGCTGACAGGCCTCATGACCGTGTTCCCATAAAAGAAATGAAGACCGACTGGCATTCATGTCTTGATAACAAAGTTGGATTTAAGGTGAAATAAGACTATTGTTTTATTTGCTACTAGCAATATTTGATTTCTCCCCCCATTAGATTGTCATTGTTGTTGAGGCTCTTGTTAGTTGAGATTTCTCACCATAGGATAGTGCCAATTAAGGAAAGTGGAAACCATGGATTTGGTGCTGTTTAGTTTTAATGTTTCAAGTTTTATGCAGGGCTTTGCTGTACCGAAGGAGGCACAAGACAAAGTCATCAGCTTTCCATTTAATGAACAAACTGCTGAACTAAAGCATGGTAGTGTTGTGATAGCCGCCATCACAAGTTGTACAAACACATCTAACCCTAGTGTCATGCTTGGGGCTGGTCTTGTTGCAAAGAAGGCTTGCGAACTTGGTTTGGAGGTTGGTTTACGGTTCTCAAAAAGTTCTATTTATGGCGACATTTTTGCTTCTTGATCTTCTGTAAGAGGATTGCTTTATGTTCTTTTTGTTAAACTAGTCTTTCTTATCATCATGTTTTAGGTTAAGCCATGGGTAAAAACAAGCCTTGCTCCTGGTTCTGGGGTTGTTACAAAATACTTGCTCCAGAGGTAAAAATTAGTTTGTTTTCTTCCTCACCTTGAAAATCAAAGTTTCCCTTACGATGTGTTCTTGAATTTGGGGAAAAAAAGAAGAGAAGAAATGGAAGGAAAAGAAAGGGGGGAAAATAATTTTTTTATTTGTGTTCTCGAAAAGAAAGGAAAGGAAAAGAAAGAAAATAATTTTTCATGTTCTTGAACATAAGGGAAAGGAAAGGAAAGATGTTACTTTTACTGATATACCTTCTAAAAATATATCCTTTAGAATGAAAGATTGGGTAGTCTTGTAATTTTAGTAACTTCTTGATGGGTTTTAATTTCTTCCCTTTTCCTCCCACATTTGGGAGGAAACTTATCATTATTTTCTTTCCCTTTCCTCTCTCCTTTCTTTCCTAAAAAAGTTTCAAGAACACAACTTTTTTTACTTCTCTCCCCTTTCCTCTCTTTCATAAAAAAGGTTTCGAGAACACAATGTTAGATCCTTACAACTAGTCGATAAGCTTTCCTCTTACTTTTATGTAGTGGTCTGCAAAAGTACTTGGACCAACAGGGATTCAATATAGTGGGCTATGGCTGCACAACGTGTATTGGGAACTCCGGAGATCTACATGAGTCGGTTGCCTCTGCAATTGCAGACAATGGTAAGATTGTAATGTCAAGTGTTAAGAGGTTCATCAAAATTTAGCTTGAGAATGTATCATCCAGATCCTTGGTGTTTTTTTTAGCATTTTGTGGTCTCTTGCAGATATTGTTGCTGCAGCAGTGCTTTCCGGAAACCGAAACTTTGAAGGACGTGTTCATCCTCTGACACGAGCCAACTATCTTGCTTCACCTCCTTTGGTTGTGGCTTATGCTCTTGCTGGCACGGTATGTGGAAAATTTAAATGTCTGGTTTTGCAGCTCTTTTGTGCAAGCTTGTAAAGTGTCGTATGTAAATTATCTTATTAGTCCCTCCCTCCCACCCAAAATAAGGGGCTGTTTGTTAGAAGCTTAACGAGCTTAATGGGACTCGCAACTAATTCGGTCAGCTATACATGACTGTTTGGTAGGTGGTTTAATGATATAGAAAGTGCCTTATTCAGTAAGCTTTTACGAGGGAGCATTATGGAGAAAGCCAAGTTTTTTTTTCCAAACTTGTCCATCCCAATTAATAAGCACGCTCATTCCATCTATGAAGAAATCTTCCCAAATAAAAACCTCTCCGATCTATAGAGATAGATTAATCGACACTTATCTGTTCCTTTTTCTGCCTTGAAGAATAGAAGGTTGATGATTCTGGTAGTTGATGCTTAATCATTTATGGGGTTGCATGTCGTGTTTTAGGTTGACATCGACTTCGAAAAGGAGCCAATTGGAACTACAAAGGATGGAAAGAGTGTGTATTTCAAGGATGTTTGGCCGAGTAACGAAGAAATTGCTGAGGTACTTTTAGGTCTTCGGATCTTTGTTTCCTTCCGGTCTAGGCCCAAGATAGATCTCGATTGAAATGAGAATTATGGTAATTTGACAGGTGGTCCAGTCAAGTGTGCTGCCCGATATGTTCAAGAGTACCTACGAGGCTATCACACAGGGAAATCCAATGTGGAATAAGTTATCCGTCCCTTCATCCAGTCTCTATTCGTGGGACCCTAAGTCAACCTACATTCATGAACCGCCGTATTTCAAGGACATGACCATGGACCCACCAGGTCCACATGGAGTGAAGGATGCTTATTGCCTGCTCAATTTCGGTGATAGTATCACCACCGACCATATTTCTCCAGCAGGCAGTATCCATAAGGATAGCCCGGCTGCCAAGTTCCTCCTTGAGCGTGGGGTTGACCGTAAGGACTTTAACTCTTATGGTAGCCGTCGTGGGAACGATGAAGTAATGGCGAGAGGAACGTTTGCGAATATCCGCATTGTTAACAAGCTATTAAATGGGGAGGTGGGCCCTAAGACCATTCACATTCCCACAGGAGAGAAGCTTTCTGTGTTCGATGTAGCAACGGTATTGTTCGTTTATCCTGTTCTGAACCTTTGAATTTGTCGAATTTCCTTGAATATGTAACCTTCATGACGCCGTTTACTCATTTTTAAGTTGATTTATAGTGAGATTTGGCGTTTGAATGTTACAGAGGTATAAAGAGGCTGGGCAGGACACTATTGTTTTGGCTGGAGCTGAATATGGAAGCGGCAGTTCCCGGGACTGGGCTGCCAAGGGTCCAATGTTACAGGTAAGGAATTATTTGACTTCCTTTCTTAGGGTCCGTTTACCAACACAAACCGGTTAAGCGCTAACAAGTAAGAGGGCTGTATGGGCCAGCACTAATCACTGACCGTGTAAGGGCCTTGGCTTAACGGGGCTCGCAGCGTATTCGGTCAGCCATACATGACCGTTTGGTAGTGGCTTAATGATATAGAATGTGGCTATTTACTAAGCTTTTAAGAAAGGGGGGGGGGGGAGCTTTATGTAGAAAGCCAAAGTTTTTCCTAAACCTGCTCCTCCCAATTAGAAAACACACTCCTTCCTTCTATGAGACAAAAACCTTCCCAGCCTATACACACAGATTAATCCACAGAGACAACTTTATTCATAAAGGACTTAATGAAAAACCAACCAAATAGCCCCTATGAGTCCTCCCACAGCTTACCAGGTCAGCATCATGGATCGTAAAAGAGGCTAGGTAAACAGCATCATCTCTGACCGGTTGGTAAGAGGTGGTAGGCAGGGTAGTAAATAGCAATTTGATGCGAGCACTTGGATTCTGAACATTTTCAGGGAGTGAAAGCGGTTATAGCGAAAAGTTTTGAGAGAATCCATCGCAGTAACCTGGTTGGAATGGGCATCATCCCATTGTGTTTCAAGGCTGGGGAAGATGCAGACACTCTAGGGTTGACTGGCCATGAACGTTACACAATAGACCTACCATCAAAAGCCAGCGACATAAAGCCTGGTCAAGATGTTACGGTTACAACCGACAATGGTAAATCTTTCACATGTACAGTGCGATTTGACACACAGGTATGCCCATCGTCTAACTCTTTCTGACCAGTATTTATTTGAGGAGAAATTTACATAAATATCCAAAGCTGATAGGTGGTTTCACTATTTAGCCGATTCTTTTGTAGAAGGCTTGCGCATATGCTCAAGGATCGGTTTTTCGCCCAAAAAAGGAGAAAAAAAGAATCCTTACGCAGAAAGTGGAATCCCTACGCATAAAATCACTTCTGCTTAAGGATTCTTATATATTTTTTGCCCGAAAACCGAAGTGAATTTGGTTTAGAAAATGGCTAAAAAGTGAAACCCTATTTTTGCTGATTGGCTATATCTGTCGATTTCAGTTATTAGAGAGCAAACTATGATTTTTGTCCCTGTAGTTTGTTGCATATAACTATTTTTATCCCCGATCTTCTAATATTGCTTTTTTTAGTCGCTGTGGTTTTAGTTTCACTTTTCATTCCCGAGGCTAACAAAGTTAGAAAAGTCCCTTAAGTTAGGGGGTAATACGGTCTTTTTATTTATTATTTTTCATTTTTATTAAATGTTTATCATTATACGAGCTATTGAAGTTTTAGTACAAATTATTAAAGCTTTTATAAAAAAAATACAACATAATCTACCCCACCCAACCCCACCCACTCCCTTTCGGTTTCCTTTCACCTTTTCCTTTAATACAAACTACAAGAGCTTTAACGTACGTTTTCTGACTTTGTTAAGTCTCAGAGACGAAAAGCGTAATGAAATGGAAACCACGACGACTAAAAAAACAACTTTTAAAGACCAGGGATGGAAATAGTTATAAACAACAAACTCTAGGGACGAAAGTCCGTGGTTTACTCTTTATTGATGAGGTAGAAGAATTGTAAGTGGTAATATCTGTGAGTTTGTATTTGCAGGTAGAGTTGACTTACTTTGACCATGGTGGAATCCTTCCATATGTAATCAGGAACCTGATAAAGAAATAGAAGCCATGGTTGGAGTTCCAAAATGCTACACTTTGTGTTTTTGCATTCTGAATAAAAGAGTTGTGTTCTTCCTGTACTTGTTGGTAAGATTGAAGATTTTGGTAGCACTGCTGTTTCCCGTAGGAGTCTGGGCCGTGTCTCGGTCCCAGTGTGGCTGATCATCCTTTCGAACCAGATACTGATCATCACGGCAGTAATTAACAAATGTTTGCCAAAACAATGAAGGATTTGAGTTATTTATTCATGCTATTTTCAATGCTTTAGCTTTTAATGCAACTTTGACTTTCCAATTTAAACATGTCTTTTGAGAAGGAGAGATCATATGCACGCCTATTTATATCAGAATCAGATCAATTATACATTAAAAATGTAAGGAAAGGGTCGTTTATTAAACGCTTAACTGGTAAGTGTTTGCTGGATCATTTATCTTACCAAATAAAAATGGTAAGGACTGAGGAGTTTACATGTAAGAGCGATGGGAAGGACCATCTGGTAAGTGAGAGTGATGATTCTTACTCAGTTAGTGCTTATTGGATAAATTGTTTGTATATGATGCTGTTTTGATAGAATATAATCTTATCCGGTAAGGTAACTAAGTGTTGATTCTTAGTGATAAGTGCTTATTGGATAAGTGTTTTGGTGAATAGTGAGAGTGTTGATGTAAGATGAGAAAATTAGAAAAAAGGGGGTGCATTTAGCATGGTCATTCCAAAATGTATTATTTGTACACTTTGAAAATGGTGGCTATATGAATATGAAGCATATGTTTATTAAACTATTATCGAATATATATCGAGCTTTATTGGGTTTTTTCGTGAAACCATAATTGAACATGTAAATGTCAACTTTATAATTATCTGACTGTTATCGAGTGATAATGTTATAAAAGAGCAGATCAAATTTATATATCACATCAATTGAACTATCATCGAACCTACATCGAGTTTTATCAGGTAACATTGAAATACCAATAAACTAATTTTAAACTCGTATCTCGCACATAAACATTTAAAATCTAGCTTTTCATATATTATTGAAACTGCTAAACATATGCATTATTTAAACACTAGAAGGGTATTCGTTAATGTAACGAGATAAATCTCGATTTCAGTGTTTAGTTGTTATTTTTTCTCTCTATCGATATAATACGATTTTATGTGGTTTTGAGAAAACGATAATGTTTTTTTTAATGAAATTTAAATTTGAAGATAACATAGAAATTTGAAAAAATAAATCGATATTAGTATATTAAATTAAGTATTTAATAGTTTTCGTTTTTTTTGTGTAACTTCTTTAATTCAATTTTTAATTATAACTAGAAACGTACTCGTACAATGCAACGGGATACATATTTATTTTAATGTTTCGTTTTATTTTTGTCTCTATTTTTTTTACTTTTGAATAAAAATATATTTGAAGATATCATAAAATTTTGAAAAAAATATATCGATATTAATATCAAGATAACTATTTAAAAGTTCTCGTTTTTTGTACAATTTATTTAATTCAAAGTTTTATTATAATCTAATTTAGGTTTAATAACGAAGTAATTTATTTTTGGTTTAACAATATAATTTTTATAAAGATAATGATTATATTAGAAGTCAATGATTATACTAATTATATTTTATATTTTTTATATTTAAATGAGATATTTATCCAAAATTTGATTATATTTATTTATAGTTAATTATACGAATTAAAAAATAAAGCTTTAATAAATTGTATTTATGCATAATCAATTATAATTTTTTTACGACAGAAATCTCATTGTGCATCAATCCGTCAAAAATCCCCAAAATCTTTCTTACGACCATCTTTAGGTGTTGTTTCAAATTTAATGAATAAACATCAGAAAATTTATATATATAGTCATCCATTTTACCAAACCACCGCAGATCACATCTCCGACCACCGGTAACTATTTTATTCAATCACGATTCCAATTCAAACTAGTGGTTTGTCGGCCGGCCGATGTGTGCACACAACAGTAGAAGGTATCGTTAGATTTTTGAAAAACAAATAAGCAACCAAAAATGGCCAAGGGAGGAGGCGGCCAAAACCTCCCACCAGATGTAATCCAATTGATTGATCAATTGGAGCGTCACTGCTTAGCTCCTGATGGATCCCTCGTCTCCAAGTCTGTCTACAACGATCTCCAACTTGTACGATCGATTTCACTCGCAGATTTATACGTAATCAATCCATTGCAATTTCATGTTTTTTTCAATGGTTTATTTCAATTTGTTGATTGATGTTTCAGGCGCGAGAGGAAATGTCGAGAGAAAGACTACGTTATTTGGAAGCTATGGTATGCTAATTTCTTATTAATATGCATTTGTATGCTTGATTTTTTACGAACTAGGGTTTACTTTTCAATCTGGTTTTGTTTTCCGTATCATGATGTACAATGTTGGAATGGAATTTGTCCTCAATCCGTCAACAAAAAAGGCCACATTTTGGCTTTTGAAATCAGTTATTACTTAACTTCAGAATTGGTATAGATTTCACCCTTTAGTAATCATTTGGTTAGAAAATTAGTTATTAGGGTTAGAGATTTGCAATCAAAATGTGGAAATTATTTGGGGGATTATGTTTTGTTTTAGTTGTTTATTAGTCTGTTGATTTACAATGTAGGCTATTTACTGTGAAGCAATTGGCATGGTTGAAGATTATCAACAGGCTGTTTCAGTGGCCAATCTTGGAGGCATTCGAGACGTACATGGTCTACACTCCAATCTTGGCCTCAAGAGTTCTCCTCAGGTCTAATATAAATCTTTTATGTTTCCAATTTACCTAGTTTTACACATTTCGTTCATATTTTTTCATCGTATTTGATGCAAACAAGCTGTTATTGTTATTCGGAGGTGGGTATGGAAGGAACCTGGGAACTAGAAAACGGAGATGTCAATGCCTGATACATCTAATTCTGATGCCACTCTTGACATTTTGCTTGTATTACACTTTCAATCAAGTGAACCGTCATTTGCAGCTCCTAAAAGTTTGATTTTTGTTGCTTAATTTCATCTTTTTCAAGTGGTGCCACCATTTGACCATAAAAAATGAAGCTATGGGTATTTTTTTTTACAAAATCATCATTGTCTGTTGGTTAGTTTCTTGCTTTTTGTATGTGGGGTCTTGTGTCCGAGTCTTGTATTCCAATTTTTTTTTCCAGAAACATAATAAACTTGGAATTAAAAGCTAAAAACTATGAAAATGATAAGAACGGGATTCGAACCCGCGCCTGGAAGGGGAGAAAAGACTGCAAACCAACTCTACCAAGAGAAACTTGGGTTATTATTGTAGTTTCAAGGAATATATAGTTGCACCCAACAAAATAATATGGTGGCACCTTTCACGACCCTAAGGTTTTCTACACTACGACGGACAAACGAAGTGGTGGCCCGTGCCATCGAATGCACCATACTGGGTCTGACCCTGGTAAGCATGTAATGTGAAGCAGACAATATGCTTATCAATTGGATATTAATGACTAAGCGGTTGTGGTATACTATGATGGCCTTTACTTTGAGCAGGTAACTCTGGACATCATGAATGTGTTATTTTTATATTTTCTTCAGGTATATGAGGCGCTTGAGCATCGATTGGTTGTTGCAGAAGCTGCTCAGAGACTGAGACTTCCTCTAATTTCAAAAGACGGCGAGGTTCATGAGGAAGAAATAGAGAAATGGAGTGTGTTATCAAGAAGCTCTCTTGATAGTACAACTACCAATGTCACAATAAGCTCAAACTCAAGTAACTATACAAACATTTCTGCAATAAACACGGGTAGCTCAACAAACAATGCGTTTCCTACCGCTGCTTCTGACGTTGGAGATCCTGGAGTTGGTGGTGTTCCTAACCGGTTTCTCGGAATAACACCAGGTTATTTGTGGCAAAGTCAGGTCCAACGTGCGCCATTGCAGATGGTAATATGACACTAACTTCTTAAGGATATACTCCTTCCATCCAAAAATAAGTGTCCACATTCCTATTTAGTGCCTGTTTGTTAACAGCTTAACGAACTTAATGGGACTCACAGCTTATTCAGTCAACTATACATGACTGTTTGTTAGTGCTTAATGATTTAGAAAGTGGCTTATTCACTAGGTTTCTAAGGGGAAGCTTTATGCAGAAAGTCAAATTTTTCCAAACCTGCCCTCCCCGATTAAAAGACACGCTCCTTCCATTTATGAGAAAACCCTCTTAAGCAAAAACTTTCTCAATCTATACAGTCAAATGAATCCACACAGACAACTTTATTCATACATGACTTAATGGAAAACCAATCAAACAACCCCTAGTTTGTTCCAAAATAAGTGTCCACTTTCAAAAGTAAGTGCCTCCTTTCCAATTCTACCCTTAATAAAAATTCGTACTCCCCCTATTATTTAGGATAAATTTGTCATTTAGTTAACTAAAAAGTGTAATAACTAGACAAAATTTTAAAACTATGTACCTTTTTCATCGTGGACATTTAATTTGGGACGGAGCGAGTAGTTTTATGTGTTGTTTTTATTCTTAATCTTATCTGTCTGTAAGTTTTCTCCTTTGTGACTCGAAGGTCACATATTTGAGTATTAAAAACAGCCTCTTGCAAAATGCACGGGGAAGATTGTGTACAACGATTTCCCTCCCCAACACTTGCAAAGCCAAGGCCCTTCGGTGCACTGGGGCTGCCCGGCTGTATGTAATGACATGTTAACGAATGTGTATATATTACATCTTTCCATGAAATTGTTTAGTTTGCTTTGTGTGTGTTTTTCTACATTTGTGCTCATGCAATATTGATCAAACAATAAGGACTTACTTTTCAATTGTTGTAGGATGTGGCGGAATACCAAATGCCACTTCTTCGTGAGATTGAGATTCGCTTAAAGGTTAAATGTGACAAGTTAGCTGATGCTTTTATAGATGACTTGGGTCAGTCTCTCTCACTATGACTCTCCTTGGACACACACATGAATCTAAATATTTATCTATCCGTGATGCCCCTTTTGATGATACGTTACATCCCAGTTCCCCCTACCAAGATTTGCATTACATTTGATATAGTGGATGTCTTAAGAGCATGTCCAACAAATTCTCTATAATTTCTCTAAAATAGAGAACAAAAAGTTTAAATCTCTAAAATGATTACATTCATGTCCAACAGATTCTCTATGTTAGAGATTTCAATATTTACTTTATTATTAAAATATTCTATAGTTTTATCATCTGAAGACACTTTTTAAAAAAACTTGATATAAAATAATAATAATTTAATATCATTGGTGGGAAGTCTCTTTCCTCCCATCAAGTTTTAGAGAATTCTCTAAACTTGAAGTTTTCTCTGTTCTAGATAACAATATAAAGAATCTGTTGGAGCAAAATAGAGAACAAAATCTTTATTTTCTCTATTTTAGAGAATCTGTTGGAGATGCTCTAATATAATTCAGATTTAGGACATATGTATGATTTTGTGTACATTCTTCTTTTTTACATTTTTTGGATAACCGACCATCTTACTTTATTGTCATCCGACAACTCAACGAGCTTGTATATAATGCGGTAAATATTGGAAGACGTTGAATTGTTTCCTGTGTTGCAGATTCTTCAACCGGTAGTCAAAATTCAAGTGCTCGGCTTCCAGAAAGGTTTGTAATCTTTTTTCTCTTCTTATTTAGTGATCTCATGTTAACCCGTTCATACTGACGGATCAAAACCTCCACTTCATGTTAATGAATGCAATAGGAAGCTATTGTATCCGAGGATTCATATACACTCTTCTTAATTATCTTAAACAGGGTAAAGTTAATTATTGAGGAGATAGAAAGAGAAGAAGCAGCTTTACGTGAAGATCTATATTCTGCCGACAGAAAGTTTGCAGAATATTACAATGTATGTAATAATAACCACATCAATTTAGCTGAAGTTGCTTGCAATAGTCTTTCCATCCCAAAATAAATGTCCACAATGAAAAAAGCACAGTTTTAAAAATATGTAGTTATTACACTTCTTAATTAACAAAATGACAATTTTAACTTTTAAGTAAGCATTTACTTTTGAAAGTGGACATTTATTTTGGGACAAACTAAAATAGAAATGGGAACACTTATTATGGGACGGAGGGAGTGTTTTTTAGGGGCTGTTTGGTTGGTTTTCCATATTGTATGGATAAAGTTGTATTTGCTGATGTCTGTATAGATGGAGAAAGTTTTTCTATGGAAGGATTTTTTTCATAGATGGAAGGAGCGTGTTTTTTAATTGGGAGGAGCAGGGTTGGAAAAAACTTGACTTTCTGCATAAAGGCCTCCCCCTAAAAGCTTACTGAATAAGCTACTTTTATTATTAAGCCACTTTTTGTATGGATAAAGTTGTATTTGCTGATGTCTGTATAGTTTGAGGAAGTTTTTGTATGGAAGAGATTTTTCATAGATGGAAGGAGCGTATTTTTTAAATGGGAGGGGCAGGTTTGGAAAAAAACTTGACTTTCTGCATATAGTCCCTCCCCCAAGCTTACTGAATAAGTCACTTAATATATTATTAAGCCACTACCAAACAATCATTGAGCTCATTAAGCTGCTAACAAATAGCCCCTTAGATCAAGTAAGCTTAAGATGATAATATAGAATCTATAATTGTGATGATTGGCTGATTTGAAATCACATTTGCTTCTGAAGGTGTTGGAGCAGATACTTGGTGTGCTTATTAAGCTTGTGAAAGATTTGAAGTTGCAACATCAACATAAATACGTGAGGGAAATCTTTCATGTTATATTACCTATCTTATTGTCTGTTTGCACACACCTTTACTTCGTGCATAAATCGAGGGTCTTCATTGAACCGGCCTCTTGATCCTAGTGGTTGAGGTAAGGCCTGCGGACATCTTACCCCTCCCGCACCCTACTTTCGAGTGGGTTCGTTTGGTTTGATTTTAACTATTTCATGTTTTGTCTAGTGCCATGTGAAGTCCAGTGCACGATAAACATTATGTATATGGAATTTTTGTAGGATGAACTGCAAAAGACTTGGTTATGCAAACGGTGTGAAACAATGAGCGCCAAATTGAGGTCCGTCTCTTTATTCTCTGTAATATCTAAGCCGTTCATGCATTAAGCATATTCCATATCTACATGCATGTTAAAGTATTACTTGTAAAATTCCTTTGGCACCAAAGGGGTCATTGGCCTAGTGGTACTTGAAAGTTAGGGGGATGTTTGGTTGGTTTTCCATTAAGTCTTGTATGCATAAAGTTGTATGTGTAGATTAATATGTCTATAGGTTGGGAGGGTTTTTGTTTGGGAGGGTTTTTCCATAGATGGAATGAGCGTGTTCTTTAATTGTGAAGGGCAGGTTTGTAAAAAACGTGGCTTTTTGCATAAAGCTCCTCTTAGAATTTTATTGAATAAGCCACTTTCTATATTGTTAAGCCACTACCAAACAGTCAACGTATAGCTTACCGAATAGGCTGCGAGTCCCATTAAGCTGCTAACATAGAGACCATTACTGTTATAACACAGCCTCTCTGGAGGTCAAAGGGTTCAAACCTCATCAAAGGTGAGGAGCGTGCATGAGTATTTGCCATATATAAATATTATATAAGTAAAAAAATATTCCTTTGGAGGGTTTTAACTAGCATCGTTCTCCGAAAGTAAACCTGATGTGGTCTTCCAAATGCTATAAATGTCCCTCTGAAATCTGAAAGTATGCTAGTCGTGTATTCTTTCAAAGTCGGTCACTCCCTAAAAGTGTACGTATAACTTATAAGCAGTTCATGATGCTATCTCTGCTCTGAGGCCGTTGGCTATTTTCGTTTCTTCAGAGTATTGGAGCATATTCTCCTGCTTGAGACTTACACTCAGGAATCAGTTCCAGCACTGCATAAGATAAGGTAAAGATGCTGATGTCTTTTTAGATTCTTTTCAATTCCTAATTTAAACAAACTTTTTCTAATCGTATGCTTATCCATTTTAACGTTTGTTACAGGAAATATCTGGTTGAAGCTACAGAAGAAGCTTCACTTGCATACAACAAAGCCGTACGTTTATCTTGCATCGTTGTCCTTTTTTCATTGATCCTTAATCGTGTTTTCTTTACTCCATCTGGGTAGAGGTCAAGCCTCCGTACATCCCACCCCCTAGACCATATCGGCTTGTTTGGGTTGGTTACTCTTTAGGACATCTCAAATAGCTCCTCCAAAAATGGACAAATATGAGATTTTCGAGTTTTTAGATTCTATTTTTACTCCAACAGTTTCTCCAAAATGGAGAGATTAGGGGGGGGGGGGGGATTTCTACAAATTTGGAGAAATCCCCAAAATTAAATGGAGGAAGAGAGAGTGATGTTCTTTTATCCTACCAAAGAAAAACTCCCCAACCTACCTAATAAATGTTGGAAATTTCAAGATGGACATTTTTATTTTTGGAAACTTTTGAGTTTTGCTTCTCCATTTTGGAGATATTATGGAGAAACTGTTGGAGATGCTCTTACTCCATTGAACATTAAGAAGAGTTAAAGTGGACATAGGCTTCCTTGTTAAAGAAAAATGAAATGTTTAGATTGATTGTAGTTTCAGTATTGGGATCATAGGCTTTGGCAAGCTAACACGTGCATTTTTTATACTGACCCGACTGCTTGTAGGTGACACGGCTTCGTGAATATCAAGGGGTTGACCCGCATTTTGACACAATTGCAAGACAATACCAGGATGTAGTAAAGGTAAATGCATAAACACAGTCTCGTCCACTGTCTGCTCTTTTGAGGTAGAGGTCAGGTTTCTATGTACATCTCACCATCAAACCCTACTTCCAAATGGAATTTACAGGGTCATTTTTGTTTGGTGTTATATATTGTTTACTTTTGAGGTAGAGGTTGGGTATGCATACATCTAACCCCCAAGTCAATTGGTTCGGTGTTGTCTACTGTCTACCCATTGAGGTAGATGTCAGGTCTGTATACATCTCACACTCTTGATCCTACATTTGAGTGGGATTTACTGGGTCTGTTTGGTTTAGTGTTTGTCGACTGTTGTGGTTATTAGTTATTAGTAGTAATAAGATGGTTAAAACATGTATGTATTGTTGCAGAAACTGGAGAATATGCAGTGGACGATTCACCAAGTCGAAATGGACCTCCACCGTTTACCTAACGCTTAAATATAACTAACTATTCAGCTTCGTCTTTTGTGTTGTATCGTATGTGTTCTATTACAATATGTATGAATTTTGATCATTGCATTGTGAATGAGAAGCCTTGCTCTTTCTGCTTCTATCCCTGTTTTTAGTTCTAACATCTTCTAATGCCTTCAAGTGGAAATAAACTTCTTGATCAAAAAATTGACCGTATGGTCTTGTGTGGAACCATAAGGGGCTGGCAAGTGAGGGCAACGACTCTTACGATAGTTAGCGTTTACCGGGTAAATTGTTGCATACAATGCCATTTTGGTACTAACATCTTACCTGGTAAGTAACTGATAGTGTTGAATTTTACCGCTAAGCGCTCACCCGGGTAAATTTTTGCATACAATGCCATTTGGTGTACTAAAATCTTATGCGGTAAGTAATAGTGTTGAATTTTACCAGTAAACGTTTAATGGGTAAATGATCGGGTAAACGGCCCCTATATTGGTTCTAAACCAAGTTGTGAACGGAATACAAATTTAGGTGTATATATATACAATGTGTGTGTGTATACACACACACAAGCAGAATAGGAAAGAATAGAGGTAGATAGCAGATATACAATTTGGATTCATTAATGAATATACATACATTTTTTAAACGACGAAGAGTGATCACATACATACTTTTGATATGTTGACTTTTAGCTTCTTATCATTGCACAGAATTCTTCAAAGCTGATTACACCATCCTGCAAGAATAAAAGTCAGCCACAGTATGGTAAGCGGTAAGCATGTATTGTATAAATACTGCATTTTCACACATGTTGTTTCATATGCCTCTCTCTCTCTCTCTCCATATATATATATATATATGTGTGTGTGTGTGTATACATATGTATATATAGGCAAAGGATCGTGTAATAAGGAAAGTTATGGTGAGAAGCATAAGAAAATATCTGAATCACTTTTAATCTCATGTGCACCCATGAATTGTATTTTAGAAAGGAATTGATCCGGTGCATCTAGGTGCACCTCATTAGTGTTGACATTCAATTAATATTGATCCAATGATGGATATCTCTTCTTACTCTTCTCACAATAACTAACCCAACCCTATATATATATATATATATATATATATATATATATATGCTGAAAACTACTTGCATACTTAAGACATGAACCAACTCTTACTTTATTTGTATCAACTTCTGATACTATATCTTCAATGGTTGCCTTCCCCAATTTATACTCTTCCAATGCAACTTTTAGTTCCCCTTTCGATATAATTCTACCATTCAATTCAATTCCCATTCAGCATAACAACAATAAATTTGCTTAAAGAAGAACATTTAACAAGTAGAAGATGCTTAATTACCCATTCTTATCCTTATCAAAATGCTGAAAAGCTTTAACAAGGTGTTCTTTTTTATGAAATCTCTGAAAGTTCATCATCGCTGTAATGAACTCATTGTAGTCGATACATCCATCCCCATCTGCGTCAGCCTGCATTCTGCAAAACATTACATACCGACCATGTTTGCAAAAACGGTTTTCATATTCTCTTATTTTGTAACTGTTCTCGTTTAAATCTCCCTCATATATATATATATATATATATACATATATATATATACATATATATATACATATATATATATACATATATATATACATATATATATATACATATATATATACATATATATATATATATATATCTAAAGATTTGCCACTTTCACTTTTGTTGAGTTCTTACAGCTTCAGAAATAAGCTGAACTTCATCTGGCCCAAGATTCGATCCAAGTCTAGCCAACGACGACTCGAGTTCTTCACGGGAGATAACTTTATTTTCATCCGTGTCCATGTTCCTAAACATTGCTTCAAATCCTTCAAGTTCTTCGTGTGGGATAATATCGGCAATTATCTAAAAGATTTGAAGCGTAAAACTTATCAGTAACTACCAAAATATCGACCCTTTATAACTAACTTCACTCGGTTTTCTATAACATTATCGGGAAATACCTTGAGTGCAAGTTTCTTGAATTCATTCAAAGCTTTGAAGTGCTTCATTCTAGCAAGAAACATACTGTCAATTGGACTATCTGTAGCTTCTCCATTTTCAACCAACCATTGATCCTCTAGATGATATATATTTATAAAAGTTAACGTAGAGTTTATGCAAAATTTAGACAAAATCAGCTTTATAGGCCGCCAAATATTTAAATGTTCTAACATACTGTTCTAATTGCGGATTTCTGATGGGATCCTCTGCACTAGTGCTGGTACGATTGTACCCTGCATACTGTTTATAGAACCAAACAATAGCGCGTTCTATGTAAAAGTGTTACAATATGTTGACAGGACCTTTTTGGGCATCCTAACAAGGATTTTAAGACACTTGTTTACTTTTGAGAGAAGTCCAAAACATGTCGTAGGACCCTTGTTTTTATAAGACATTTCTTTAAATAAGGTCATATAAAAACTGAGGATGCTTAACTTATTTCAAAAGTATCCTAAAAAACTTGTTACAACGCTCAAAAGCGTCTGATCAACTTATTGTAACACCTTAACATATGACACATAATTATTTGGTCTTATAAACTTAAATCCTGTAAAACAGTCTATTAGGACATTCAAACATATTTGGCATCCTATAAAGCCAATATTGTTGCAATATGAATTGTATTCTCCTGCTTAGACTTACACCTAGGAATTGGCTCAACTTATTGTAACACCTTTGCATATGACATATAATTGTTTGGACTTATAAACTTAAATCCTGTAATGCAGTCTATAGGACATTTAGATATATTTGGCGTCCTATAAAGCCAATCTTGTTGTAATCTGAACTGTATTCTACGAGTCTTAATTGTGATCAGAAACATACTGAGAACATCAGAAGCAGTCGGGCGTTTCTTTGGATCCACTGAGAGCATCTTCTTCACAAGTTCCTTTGCATTCTTTGATATTGATGGCCATGGATGGTTCTTCATATCAAGAACTTTCTCTGCATTCAGTACGGCATCAAATATGTCTCTCTCTTTCTCTACAATTTCGTTTTGTTGGGTTGAAGTTAGAATTTTCACAGCTGATTGATATAAATAGTCAAACAGCATACATACATACATATATACATACGTATATATATGTATATATACACATAGGGTCAGATTTAAACAAGTGGTCAATGCGAGAAGTTCCAAGACCATACATGATATGTGTTCGTATCACATGTAATCCATGTATAATCTTGGAAGTTTCGCCTTCTCGCAAATTGATCAACTTCTCGCATGATCTCTATATATATACATATGTATATATGGGTTGGGTTCACGTGAGACCAAGGGTTTATCGTGAGACCCAGGGTTTTTCGTGAGACCTGTAAGACCAGTTTATGTTCATTGATCAATTTTATAAGCTAATGATCTAATGGTCTAAAGTTGCACGGTGACAATCTTGTGATTATTGGGAAGTCTAGTGGCAATTTTGTGATTATGAATTTTCATACTGTAGATCTAAATCCAAGGGTTGAAAATTGATCTTACGGGTCTCACGAAAAACCCCTTGGTCTCACATGATCCCAAGTCATGTATATATTACTAAATCTTGATCTTACCACCATAAAAGGGAGGAACCCCAGTGAGTAACATATACAGAATCACCCCTGCACTCCATATATCTACTTCTTTTCCATATTCTTGACGCCGCAAAACCTCGGGAGCAACATAGAAAGCAGTTCCAACTTTCTCTTGGTTTGGCTTTCCTACAAATCATTGCAGTTGTTTAGTCCTGTAAATTCGAGTTTTTTAACGCATTCTATTTAGACATCTAGACATTTTTGGAGTCCTGTAAAGCCAATTATGTTGTAATCTTGGTTTCTACGTCAATTTAAAGGAAAATTGTCCAAAATAGTCATTTTTGACCCCCGAATTCACTTTATAGCCGCTTTTCCACATAATTGACTGAGATTACCAAGATTTCGCAAGTAGCACTTTAGTAACTTACAAAATCCACTTTTTATGAATATAATATTCATGAAGTAGCAATTTCACAAGTTGCTAAAGTGCTATTCGTGAAAAGCTATCGTGAAAGTGCCACTTACGCAACTTGTTAAAAGTGCTACTTGCAAAATGCTGACGTGAAAATGCTACTTACGCAACTTGCCAAAGTGTTGCTTGCTAAAGTTGTTAAATGCTATTTACCCAACTTGCTACTTGCTAAAATTGTTAAAGTGTTATTTATCCAACTTGCTAAACTGCTACTTTGCCATATCAATCATTTCAAAAGTAGCAATTTAACAACTTGTTAAATTGCTACTTTACCACTTTACCACGTCAATCATTTCACAAGTAGCATTTTAACAACTTGCTAAAAGGTTACTGCATGGAGATATGAACCAAAAATACCTTCATCAATATAGGCAGATAACCCAAAATCGATCGCCTTCAAGAGACTATAATCAGCAAAACATGGAAGAAACCCTAATCCCCCCTTTTTTGACAGCAAAAAGTTCTCAGGTTTCAAATCTCGATGCATAACTCCCATGAAATGAAGAGAATAAACAACTTTCATTATGGAACTAAGTATCTGAGCTGCAATTTTTTCACTGAATCTACCTTTCGATTTCATCTTCTCGAAAAGCTCTCCACCTTCACAATACTCCATAACTAAATGCACACATCGTTTATCTTCGAATGCATCTTTCAATTCAACAACATTCCTTTGATTTCTCAAATGCTCCATGATCATAACCTCTCTCTTCAGATCCTGTTTCTCGGATTCTGTAACAAGTCTCCTTTTGGGGATCGATTTGCAGGCGTATTTCTTGCCGGTTGACTTGTCTCTGCAGAGAGATGTGACTGCAAATTTACCACGACCTAATTCTCTACCGATTTTGTAGTAATCTTCGATGTTTTTGGTTGGTATGCCTAGGATTGAACCTGCTCTGGTCAATCCAGGGATCTGATCCGCCGGTGCCGGTGCCGGAGGTATGGTTTTTTTGGCATTGCTTATAGACATGCCCATTTCGCTCCGGCATGTGCTAAAACTGAACTAGAATCTTATTTATGACCCGGCGTAGACATGGTCAAAATGCTTCCCACTTGTTTGTTCAAGTCTCTGGACCGTTTAGCGGTGAATTTTATTTGGCAAAAAAAAATCTGCTTCTTAATGGTTTTAAAACTGTTTGAATGATTTTGTGTCTTAAGTCTCCCTTAACTATTCTGCATCCAAATTTCATTGTAAACAATTATCAAACAATTATATTTCTTTTTACACTGTATCATGAGAGCTTCTTAATCATTCTAACCACTTAATCATTATGCACCAAATCATTCAGCAATTGCCAAACAATCCTTTAGGTGGCACCCAATAAACTTTGATGGGTGGTCTGCGATATTGAAAATACAAAAAAACTCAAGCAAAAAACGGGAGAAGTCATCAAAATCAACCCAAAAACCAAAAAAGTCCCTCAAAATCAACTAAAAACTTAAAGAATCCACTTCAATGGTTGAATTCAACTAAAACTGATCGGACGACTTTGTGAGCCTTTGATCTACTAAGGAAGCTTTTGGTTCGCATAGTGCTTTTTTGAACGAACGGAAGTTGTCAAACGAATCAAAATTTGGAAGGAATTTGAATGGGATTGTTATAGGTTTGAGCAAGTATTTGGTTGGCAACAAATGGAATTTAATCTGTTAAATGAATTGGAATATGCTTGTTCAGTTCTATTCCATTTCATAGGTAAACCAAACATCAGAATAAAATTGATCATTCCAATTCAATCAGATCCTATCGGAATCTTGCAAACCAAACGCCACCTTAAAGGTGCATCCACTCGGCAAAAATCTTGGATCCGTCACTACTTGTAAACATTGGGGGCAAATTAATAAATTGACAAGGGTATTGCCAAAAATGGCCAAAACAATGAAATAGTTATTAAGATGGATTATTTTTTAACTATCATCATAAGTTAGAAAACACAAAGAATGTGTTGAACCATATATGTAATTACTATGATAATCATCTTGGTCAAATCAAACAACATAGGCTTTAAAGTTTAACCAATCTAGAAAGATACTGACATGTTTTTTTACTGTTTTACCCTTTTCTCCTTTTGTGACTCAAGACAAAATTGTCCTCGTCGTCATCGCTATCGTTCAACACTCGTTTCTTTGCTTTTGCGTCCCCGTTCTTTGAAACTGGTTGTGGCTTCTTTGAACTTTCACCACCTCCTCTACTTGGTGGCGAAAACTGTTGTGGCTTCTTTGAACTCTCCGCTCTACTTGGTGGTGGCGGTGGTGGTGGAGACTTGATGGGCGTTCCCATTCGTATTTCCTTTTGCCTTCTCTGTTTTTTCTCATATGCCTTTTTCGCCCTCTCGGGTGACAACATGCCGTGTTCCATCATCCTGCACATCCATATGAAATAAATCACTCTATATCTATAGTAATACTCCCTTTTTCCCAAAATAAGTGTCCAAATTTCTATTTTATTTTGAATCAGAACAAGTATCCACTTTCAAGACGAACATTACATACAAAGCTCAATGTCTGCCACAACTAGAGATGGGAATTTTACCCGTAGGGGCGGGGATTCCCCGCTTTAACGAGTAACACGATGGGGATGGGGATCTAATTTCATACCTGAAGCTATACATGACAGTTTGGTAGTGGCTTAATGATATAGAAAGTGGCTTATTCAGTAAGCTTCTAACAGATAGCTTTATGCAAAAAGCCAAGTTTTTTCCAAACCTGCCCCTCCCAATTAGAAAACACGCTCGTTTATCTTTGAAAAACCCCTCCCAAACAAAAACCTCCCAATCCACAAATTAATCCACACAGACAGTCTTATTCTTACAGGACTTGGTGGAAAACCAACCTAACAGCCTCTTAGTTGAACCCAATCAAGATTCATAAAAATGTTATATGCTTAAAGTTGAAAGTATTCACGAATTGAACTCACCAAAACTCTGCCATTTCGCTGGAAGGTATCTGCTTTGACAATGACTCGTAAAAGATCCGTAGAGGTTCTCGCTGTCAAACATGAATATTACAAAAGAAGAAATATATAAGTTCCATGACCATAATGAATGTACACATACTGTAATTGGTGTTATAATGCAAATAAGAAAGGAGAATCGATCATATACCTCTTCTGGAACATCAAACTTCTGCCCAGGCAAGGAGTAAACTTTCTTCTCTCTTGGTTTAACTGTCGTTTTTGTTTTGGTCTTCGAAGAACTCAAAATTGATTTTCCTTTAGCCTTCATCGTAAAAATGGACACAAGAGTATTTCAGCAAAAAATTGTAGTGCATAAAGAAATTTTTTGCATACCAATCAAGTAACCTACTAGGGAATCATTCCTATTTGAGTAATGTACTTTCAAAACCTCCATTTTGGCAAATCAGATGTGACATCCCAAACATTTAGGTACCTGTTTTACATATGAGAATGCATGAAAATGCAATGTACTTTGATCCAATTCCTATCTTGTATAACATATTTTGGTCCAAGTATTTTTGTTAGCAGCTTAATGAGCTTAATGGGACTCACAACTTATTTTGTCAGTTATACATGACATTTTGATAGTGGCTTAATGATATAGAAAGTGGTTAATAAGCTTCTAGGGGGAGCTTTATGCAGAAAACCAAGTTTTTTTTTTCAAATCTGCTCTTTCCAATTAAAAAAACACACTCCTTCCGTCTATGAAAAAACCCTTCCAAATAAAAACATTCCCAGTCTATACAGATAGATTAATCCACACAGACAGCTTTATTCATATAGGACTTAACGGAAAACCAACCAAATAGCCCCTTAAGTGTTTGAGATACCAAAAGGAAGATTGTGAAACTATGTAGTATAAAATAGGAATCGGAACAAAATGGGTTGCATTTTCATCCTGATGCAAAATGCAAACCTAGATACACTCTGTTTCCGGATGCTACTGATAGAAATTGAATTACTCAAAAATTTACAATGATTAAACCTAGTACTTTTCCAAACTTGAAACAAATGTTCAAATGAATTTGACACTAATCTTCTGGTACTTGTTAATTTGTTCATTAGAGGACGTTTCATGTACAAACCATCCAATTCTAACAAACTGTACAGATCAATCGTCACCGACTCACCATACATCTAGTCTAATCTGAATACCTTTTGTTTCCTAATCTAAAGCCATGATCATAATGATCCATCCTCATAATCTTCCATATACATTCATGATAATCGTTGAAAATTTCCATTAATCTGGAATTCATAAATTTATCTGTTTGGCATAACGCATCAAAGGCCTCTTGTTTCTTAGTTTCTTTATATGGGAGATAAGGGGTATCAAATTTGGGGGTTAGGGCACAGAGAGATTAATTTTCAATCGATTGAAACCACAGATTCAGATTGCAATTCGGMTGAATCTACAAACTATACGAATCATCTAATTGACTGCAAATTGTTCGATTAGTTTCAATTTCACGCCCAATTAACTCGGTAATAAATTACGTAGTTCTCGATACAATTCAAAAACTCATCGAAATTGGATAAAAATCACATCAAACTTAGGAATTTACCTCAGTTTTGGAAACATTAGTTGTGGTTGTGGTCGAAAATTTATGCTTGGAATCAACCGAATGCTTGCTTGAACTCCCACCAACAACTCTATTCTTGATAACAGACGAATCGAATTTAGTCTTTGCTGTAGATCCATCTCGAATTCCGCTACTGGGTTTCACCTTAACCAAATTAGATTTTGTTTCTGTGGCCATTCTGATCGGATCCGATGAAACCCCCCAACTTTATTCTTGTTCTGGATCCTTAAATTATTGAATCGAATACCTCCTTCTCTCTCTCATACTCTTTTGATTTTATACATATACAAGTAACGAACATATGGAGAACAGATATTTACTTGCATCTGTATAAAATTACACACGTATACACTCACATCAATGGTTACTGCCAAACAGCCAACAATTTGGTCGTAAAAAACTGTTATCGTCATTTGTTACCGTTACGTATCTGTGTGTATTAAATGTATTTGAAAGAACTAACATGTTTTTCGTATACAACAATTTACCCGATAATCGCTTACCAGTCGTTTTTCTCATTTATCGGGTAAGACTCTTGGTCCTTGTCTCCCTGTTACCGGGTATGATTCTTGGTTCTTATCATATTCATCCAATAAAATGGTGTGATTTGGTAAGCACTTACTCGTGTAAGCGTTTAGATGCTGTAAATTTCTTTTAATTAGAATAACATGTTGAATTTCCTTTTCTACATATGATATTTTGTTTTCTAAGGACGGGTTTAATAACTTATTCAATAAGCTATATATAACTGTTTGGTAGTGATTTAATGAATATAGAAAGCGGCTTATTTATTAAGCTTCTAAGGGGAGTTGGCCATTTTTTCTCAAACATGTCATTTCCATCTATAAAACAATCTTTCCAGACAAAAAAGATCCCAATCTATACAGATAGATTAATTAATAGAGACAACTTTATCTATACTTGACTTAATGGAACACTATCCAAACCGACCGAGAGATGATAACATACTTTAATTAAATCTTGCCATTTAATAAATACGACAAATGAACTTATATTGTAGTCGTTTAGGGGTGTTTGGGATTGCTTATTTGAAACAAGTTATGTTTTTCTACAAAAGCATTTATCAACTTATTATAAGTCAGAAAGGTTTAACTTCTTCAAAAACTTCTTATTACCAGTTTGACACCGGTATAAGTTGTTTATCCGAACACTTAAAAATGCTTATTATCGGTGTCACACCGGAATAAGTCAATAAATTGTTTTTATAAGCAATCCCAAACACCCCCATAATTATGGTGCGTGATTTTTAATTCATATCGCTTAAAATATTTATTTCTCAGTTTGTATGTTTTAAAATTAAGCATAGTTAAAATTAGAGGCTTAATTATTTAAGAACTTAAAATTTTGTGAGATCCATAAGAACTTCTACCTTAAGAACATGAGGTTTTGTTTCACATGATTTTTTTCCGTTTAAGTATAATATCTAATGTATTGATTGACACATATTTGTTTCACAATATGTTTGTTTCATATGTATTCGATTCACATTATGAAACTCTTTTACGTGTAATTTGTGTTTCATAAACACCGTGAAACGAATATACGCTAATTAATATTTTAAATCCTAGTTTTAGATGGAAAAAAAATCATATGAAATAATATATGATGTACAAATTCTCAAAGTTATCACAATTTTATGGGTTCTCAAAAGAATATCCCCGTTGAAAACTAAATCAAATGTATTTAGTATATTTAACTCGGAAGTAAGAACCGGAATAAAAAATGCATATAGACATTTGTTGTAGCTTAATATGTGGTTGTAATTTTTTTTTAAATATATATAATATTTTATATACGGTAAATAGAACAAATAAACCCGCACACTCTCCTTACCTTCTGTGGGTTTGAACGTCTGACCTCCCAAGAAGCCAAAGACTCACATACCGCTATACCAAAGGCCCTTTGATGTTGTAAAATATTTTCTTAACGATGAATTTCCATTTGTTACAACCAATTTCATTTTCTCTCTCTCTCTCTCTAATAACTCGTTAATCTTTAGGGTTCCACATATTAAAGCGAAACTATTTTACTTAAATTAATAATTTCACAACGGTATCGACAGCTCGGCCCTGACCACATGCAACCCTATGCGGTAATTAGAATCCCAAGGGTCATCGAGTTTTTTATTTTTTTGATTAACCTGGATATCCAACCCATTATACGAGCCGACTAATCCCAGGACGACCACCTGCTTTGCAGATAGCCCGGAGTCACCGCATTTGAACCTCCGTGGCCACAATGAGATTTTTATTCCTCTTTGGATTTGAACCTGTGACCTCCTGGTACTTTTGACCTTTGGAGTCAAGCTCAAACCAATGAGGCATCACCCTTGTGGTTAGGGCATCGAGTTTTTATATGTTATTAGCTTTGGTTATAATCATTTGTGCTGTAAACAAAAGTCAACCCGAACAGAGCATCAATTAAACGGCTAATACAATTAACGAAACGGAATGTGAATACTACGGTCACCAAACAAGTTATAACAACCAAACTGATCGATACCTATTGTTTTCCATCTCTTCTCGTTCGACTGTTTTTATTTCTTCAGCATGAGGACGAGTCACCTAACTTGACTAGGTACAAAACCCTTTAGAAAAATAGTTCGTTTCGTTTGCTTAAAAATATCAGCATCGAGGCATTTTTTGACATTCCCGTACAAGATATCAGAAACACCGGGACCGGGACCGGGTATCGGTTCCATGCCGAATAATATCAACCAAAAATGGCCAAAATTCAAATAGGATCTAATTCCTTTAATTGATTCAAGAATGGTGCATGGGGAGAAAGAATACTTCCTCATACATCAAAGAAACCTACCAACCATTCTTTCCTTTAATTCTTTCCCATATCATATTTCCTTTACATTCGTCACATAAACCCTCAAAAAAGATCAACACCCTTTACCATAATTCTCCCAAAAAATGGATATCTCCACAACCACCACCTCCTCCACCACACCACCACCGCCACTGGAGGAGCTCCGGCAAAAGAACCCCGCAGCACTGACAAGAGTAGACTCCATCCTCGGCATACCACGAAAAGATATCAATGAAACCTACAAAATGGGCAGAGAATTAGGCCGCGGGAAGTTTGCAGTCACCTATCTTTGTGTCGAGAAATCAACGGGGAAGAAATACGCGTGCAAATCGATAAAGAAAGTGAGGCTTGTTACAGAAGGAGAGAAGCAGGATGTGATGAGAGAGGTTAAGATAATGAAGCTGTTAACTGGTCAAAGAAATGTGGTGGAATTGAGAGATACATTTGAAGACAAGCAATGTGTGCATCTGGTTATGGAGTACTGTGAAGGTGGTGAGCTTTTTGAGAAGATGAAATCAAAGGGTAGATACAGTGAAAGAATTGCAGCACAGATTATAAGTTCTATAATGAAAGTGGTTTACTGTCTGCATTATATGGGTGTTATGCATAGAGATTTGAAGCCTGAGAATTTCTTGTTGGCAAGGAGAAAGATATTAGGGTTTCTTCCATGTTTTGCTGATTATACCCTCTTGAAGGCAATCGATTTCGGGTTATCTACGTTCATCGATGAAGGTAAGTTTGCTCGACCTTCATCTGCTATAATAAAATCAGCTTTAAAGTTAGCCACATATGTCTAAATATCTTAATAGAACGTTTTATAAGACTTAAGTTTATATGATTACAATTGTGTACCGTGTATATATAGGGTTGCGTTCAACCTGTTTTCGTGTGAGACCACTTTTTTTACACTTGAAACTTCACAGCAAAACTAACTATTTGTGTTTTTATATGAAATTATTAATTTGAAAAAGTGTTATATAAGAAATGTCCTATAAAAATATATGTTTATACGACAGTTTTAGAACTGTCCCAAAAAAATCTAATAAGAAATTTATTTTAATTAAATGTCCTAAAAAACTTGTTCAAATGCTCCAAAAACGTTGATGACATTCAAAGTGTCGTAATAAAATGCTCTGTAGGACTTGAGTTTATAGGACTAAACAAAAATGTGTCATATATATATATATAAAAGTGTTATAATAGGTTTACAGAATCATTTTGAACATTTTACCAAGTTGTTTAGGACGCAATTAAAAATAAAATGTTGTATTAGTTATTTTATATAATACTATTTGGAAAAAAAAAATTATAAAAAGATGGGTTTATAGGAAATTTCACAAAATTGTCCTATAAAATAAGCTAAACGATACTTTAATTTAAAAGCGTTCTAAAAAACTTTAAAAAAGGTCCAAAAATATTCTATAAACATTTTGACACTTTTAGATGTGACGTTTTATAGCGTTCTATAAACTTAAAGTCCTATAAAGTATTCAACTATGATGCTTAGACATTTTAGCATTCTATAAACCCAGTTTTTTTTATAGTGAACACATTTATATATGACAGTACAATTGTTTGATTATATATATATTTTATGGTAATTAACAATTTATAATTATCAATATACATTACAACAAAATATGTTTTATAAGATACAAATGCAAATATATATATATAGCGAGGTTTAGGGAAAACCTCAAAAAATGCAAAAAACTGATAGTATTTTGATTACCGTTCATGTGGACCATATGTACATGTGGATATTGGTATTGAAGTTGTTTCTTGGTTTTTTGCATGTGTGCATGATATGCACATATCAGACAAATTGCTTTCCTCGGTTTTTCATCTTTTTACGATTTTCCCTTATACCTGATCATATATATATATATATATACACGAACACATATAGTGATATAGATAACATAATATTAGAGAGATGAAATGCAAAATTTTGCAGGAAAGCCAAACCAGGAGAAAGTTGGAACTGCTTTCTATGTGGCTCCTGAGGTTTTGCGACGTCAAGGATATGGAAAAGAAGTTGATATATGGAGTGCAGGGGTGATTCTGTATATGTTACTCACTGGGGTGCCTCCCTTTTATGGTGGTATGTATATATCAACATTCCATACATAACATGTTATACATACATACATACATACATATACATATAGAGAGAGAGAGGGGTTGGTTATTATACAATCCTTGACATTTGTGCAACCAATACAACCCAATCTTAACCGTCCATTTCATTTGATGAATATGTGATTTCATAGAAGTTTTGATTGTTTTATAATATAAAGTATTAATCATAATTAATGAACTCTATTCATATTCCATAAATATTTAAATCATAATAAATGAACTCCCATCATTTCTATAAATATCTCAATTAATTGGGTTGTAAGGGTTGTACAAATACAAAGGTTGTAAAAGAAATATACCCTATATGTATTTATCCGGAGCAGATGTGAAAAATCTAACTTAATCCAACAAAACAAAAATGTAGAGAAAGAGAGAGATATATTCTATGCCATACTGAGTGCAGATAGCGTTCTTGATATGAAGAACCATCCATGGCCATCGATATCAAATAACGCCAAGGAACTCGTGAAGAAGATGCTCTCCGTCGATCCAACGAACCGCCCATCTGCTGCTGCTGTTCTTAGTATGTTTCTCATCATCACATTCAATAACGCAGCTCCTCCTGTTTTAATTAGAGATTGTTTACTATTTGAAAAAAAATGTTGTATTAACTATTTTATAGGATACTATATGAAAAAATGTCTTATAAAAAACAAGTGTCCTTAAAATTAAGTATCCATTTTCTGCTAAAGTGTTCTCAAAAGACCTGTTTAAGACGTCCAAAAGCGTTTTATAAACTTATTACAAACGTGTTAAGATAAACGCTTTCTTTTTTGTCTAAGACTTCTATTAAGACGTTTAAAAATTGATGGCATCCCTTAAACCCGATTTTGTTGTGGTGGTGGTTACCTATGCCACACTCTTACTCAGTTAGCACTTATCCAATTGTGTGGATAAACGACCCCTTAATCATGCATATACTGTATATATGTGTGTGTGTGTGTATATATATATATATATATATATATTGAGTTTGATAAACATATCTATGATGATTTAGAACATGAATGGTTGAAGGGGAATGGAGTAGCAGTAGAAAACCCAAGAGAAAGTGTATTGCTTTATCAGATGAGGTGTTTCAGAGGTATGAACAAATTCAAGAGACTTGCCCTTGAGGTATATCTATTTCTTCCAATAATTAATGCTAATAATTATACCCGTATTATATTAATTAATTACGCGCATTAATCGTTCGATCTCGCTTGCTGCTAATAGGTAATTGCCGATATTGTCCCGCCAGAGGAACTCGAAGAACTGAGAGCAATGTTTACAAAAGATGGCACGGATGAAAGCGGAACCATCTCACATGAAGAACTCGCGGCATGGTTGGGTAAGCACGGATCAGATCTTCGGCCAGATGAAGTTAAGGGGATCGTTGAAGCCGTAAGAATTCTTCCAAACCCAAAGTGGGAAATCTTTATGAATCAGTACAATAAAACGGGTCTTTTAGAATGTCTTAACTGTTATTTATCATTAACGGGCGACCTAATAAAGTACTTGACGATACTTTTAAGTTTTAGAACCAACAATTAATCTCCTCGGGGAATATAAGGTTTCATGAGGTTGATCCATAAACGTAACTAATAACATAAAGAAATGTAGCCAACGTTTATTGGAAAAAGTGCACAATAGTAGCATTACAATGAGTTTTTAGAGCGAAAGTTAGTGAACCTAATTCTATCAATAAAGTTGGACAATCTAATAAGACACAAGAAATAGATCGTCTTATTACTATTTTATATAATACTTCAAATGTATCATATAAAAAGGCTAATATGACACGTTTCGAAAGTGTCATATAAAAAGGCTAAAAGATGATTTATTTCTTGTGTCGTATTTATATTATAACACTTTGTTGATAGAATTTGTTATATAACCTAACTTTGTTATAACAACTTATTTCAACGTCATTGTATATGACTCATTGTTTTTTTAAGGGTATCTCAGGCTATACCTGGACTAATCCCGATAAATTGTGACTGTAAGAAATCAGCTCTAATAAACTCGATGGACACAATTGTTGTGTAAGCCTGGAATCGAACCCTCCCCAAGACCTCAACCACTACGCCACAACCTTTGTCGTTTATATGGCGAAAGATGGTGTAAGAAAGGAAGTTATGGTGAGAAGCTTAAGAATAGATCTAAACCCTTGATCACTTTTAATTTCATGTCCACCTTTGAATTGTACTTTAGAATGGAATTGATCTGGTGCGTTTAGATGCACCTCATTAGTGTTAACATTCAATTATGATTGATCCAAGGGTGAAGATTTCTTATTATGTTTCTCACCATAACTTCCCTTCTCATCGAAACCAAACCATGTGGTTTATATGACTCGTAGTTATGGTCTTATAAACTTCACTAAGTTCTTCACAGCATCTCCAACAGATTCTTCAAATTGTAGATTTTATAAATCTTTGCTCCATCAGATTTTCCAAAACCTTTCTCAAAAATGGAGAAATTAGGTTAGAGAGATGATGAAATTCTTCAAATTCACAGACCCCTCCAAAAATGATTGCTTAGGAAAAAAAACGTTTTTTTTTATATTTTTCTACCAATAAGAATCTTTGAAAGTAAACAGTACGAGAGAAAAATAATATTTTATGAATAATATTGAATATTTTAATAATATAATTCATATTGTAATCTCCAAAATGAAGAAGCTGTTGGAGATTTTTGACTTTTGATTCTCCATTTTAGAGAATATGTTGGAGATGCTCTTAAATACTGTATTAGGTCACCAAATAGCAGATATATACATCGTAAAAGACTCATTTTATTGTAGCGTATTCGGAAAACTGTTGTAATATTCTACACACTTATTGCAGGCTGATGTAAATGGAGATGGATATATCAACTACAAGGAGTTCATAACAGTCATGATGAACTATGAGACACTACATAAAGAGGAACACCTTTTGAAAGCTTTCAAACATTTTGACAAGGATGAGAGTGGGTAATTAAGCTTCTTGTACCTAGTTTTTTATACAAATTATCTGTATTGGGTAAGCGCTTACTGTATTGGGTAAGCGCTTATTGTATTGGGTAAGCGCTTACTGTATTGGGTAAGCGCTTACTGTATTGGGTAAACGCTTACTGGCTGAAGTCACAACTCTCACTAGATAATATTCTTGGTCATTAAAATGGATTGTTGATAAGCGTCTATCACCCAGTAAAGGCTTACTGGGTAAGAGACGCAACCCTTCCTTGTTGGGTAAGACTCTCAATCCTTATATTTCCTCTTATCGGGTAAGATTATTGGTCTTTGGTATGTTTACCAATAAAGTAATTGATCCAGTAAGTGCTTACTCGTTAAGGGGTTTGATAAATGGCCCATTAATTAAGTTTAATTAGCATTTTGTATAGTACTAATATGGAAATTGATCATCATAGATTTATTACAAAAGAGGAAGTAAGAATGGCATTGGAAAAACATATGACGGGTGACGAGTTAACCCAGACAATTGAAGATATCTTTGCAGAAGTCAATGAAACTGGGGTAAGTTCGTTCATCTTATACCATACAAGTCATAGATGTGATATGTAGGGTTGTTCATCGATTGAAATCCAAAAACTTTTGTTGACTAGGTTAAATTTTCTATTTTCACCCACACACACACTCCAGTGGCGGATCCAGAAAATTAATGGGGTGGGGGCATGTTGGATGGGACTTGGAGGAGGGAAGCATATGGTCATATGAGACTGGGGGAAACCATGTAACACGTGGGTAAAAATAGAAAATTTAACCTAGTCAATAAAGGTTTTTGGTTTTTGATTTTTGGTTTTTGACTGGGGTTTCCCCCCGGTCTTATATGACCATGCTTCCCTCCTCCAAGTCTTATCCAACGTGCCCCCACCCTATTAATTTTCTGAATCCGCCACTGGTGTGTGGGTGTGTGTGGGTGTGATGGACCGTGTCTAGCTGATATGAGACTCCAACATGTTCCCTCAAACATAGGTTAGAGGGTGCCTCCCAAAACAGAGGCGAAATTGTGTATTTGAGTACCCAAAATATGGTAGACCCCACTCTCATACCATACAAAAATATATAAAAAACCTTTTGGGATCTCTTACTTCTTACAAAAAGAAAGATATATATACATATATATATATATAATTATAATTATTTGTATCTAGCTGATGTATGAATCTAACAATCAGATGGATAATTCTTGAATCATGACTTGCAGGATGGGCAAATCAGCCAAAAAGAATTCAATAAGATGATAAGAAGTTGAAAGCCAACCTTGTCGTGACCCCAATCTTGTATTCACTTGTGAATATATAATTTATATGTATCATATGAAACTAAATCATAATGCAATTGAACAAAATATTAAATATTTGTCCTTGGCAATGATGCAATTGCAATTTATTACATCTTAATGCAATTATTTAATTAAAGTTAAAGCATTTAAGAATTTTTTATGATAGCTTTTAAAATAAAGTGTTCTATTAGCTATTTTATTAGACACTTTTGAGAAGTATTCTATAAACACGCCTTTCCATAAAACACTTGTCTTTGTAGAACATTTATTCAAATAGTGTCATATAAAACAGTTAATAGAACACTTTATTCTAAAAACGTTCTAAAAAACTAGTTAAAACGCCTAAAAACGTCCTATAAATCTATTGTAATACTTTTAGATAGAATATTTTTTGGTTTTTTGGTCCTATAAACTTAGGTCCTATAAAGTTTTTTTTTTTTTCAGACGCTTCTACATTTTAGATGTCCTATAAATTTTATTTTCTTATAGTATGTTTTGTATTTGACTAAAGTTGTTCCGTTCTTTTACCAACTCGGCTACGCGCTAGTTTTAATAAGTTGTACTTACGCACAGTTTACTTGTAACCTCGAATTTTAAGTAATATGTATTAATAAATAATACTTTATGTATAAAAAATGGTTTTTAAAAATATTTATCAAATATTTTATGATATAATTTGATGTTAAAATCATAAAGCGCGTGGACGTAAAGGTAGCGTAGGTGGGCATAGCATAAATCATAAATGTAGAATTGAAGGCATTAAATTAAGCCCCATAATAAGCCCACAGATTTTTCTTCTCTTTCGTACCCTATCTATTTTCGTCATCTCCTGTTTTGCACGTTGTTTTCTAAACATATATAAGAAAATGAAGAGTTCGTGTTCACGATCAGTTATTTTCACTATAACAAAATTGGGTTTATAGAATATCAGAAATGTCTTATGGTTATAACAGATTGTTTAAAAGAACTTAAGTTTATAAGATCAAACACTTTTGTATCTTATCTAAAAGTTTATAGGACGTTTTTTGGTGTCTTAAAAAACTTTTTAAGACACTTCTAAAACAACGTGTTTTGTTGTTTTTTTTTATAAGAGTATTTCCAACAGATATTTTAAAATAGAAATTTAAGTGATTTTGTTCCAACAAATTCTCCAAAACAGGGACGGACCCAAATTGTAATAATATTTTTAATAATATAATCCAGAGAGAAATAATATTTTAATAATATAATTTAGATTGTAATATCTAAAATAAAGAATTTGTTGAAAATGAAAATATATATATATATATATATATATATATATATATATATATTTGGAGATTTTGACTTTTGATTTTCAATTTCAGATAAATCTGTCGGAGATGCTCTAAAGTCTAAAACATCCTAAAAATATGTGTTTACAAGATGCTTCTTAAAAATGTCTTATTACATGGTTAATAGAACACTTTGTTTCAAAAGTATAAATAAAAAGTCCTATAAACCTATTACAACACTTGTAGATAGGACATATAAGTGTTTGGTTCTATAAACTTAAGTCCTATAAAGTAGTCTATTAAGACCGATACAGATTTTGCTGTAGTGTTTGTCGGCCAGTGATATAAAAATCCCAGTGTTTTAGTATTATAAAGACCGGTTAGAGATGACCTAAGCAAAAACTGAATTCTAAAAACTGATTATATTTTTATTCTTTAGTTTATGATATTATACTAAAAAATTACATTTTTTATATTAACCTGGATATCCAATACGAGCCGACTAATTCTAGGACGACTACCTGTTTTGCGGATAGCCCAGAGTCACCGCATTTGAACCTCCGTGACCACAAGGAGATTTTTATTCCTCCTTGGATTTGAACATGAGACCTCCAGACACTTTTGACCTTTGGAGCCTGAGTTCAAACCAATCAAACATCACCCTTATAGTATTAAATTACATCTTTATTAACTACAAAAATGACTGGAAAGACGACCCTACCTGCCAACTCCTTTTTGAAAATCTATAAACAGTCGTTTTATAAAGTAAATGTTATTAATACATAATAATTACGTCAATGATAATTTAAGTATTGTTGAAGAAACTTTTTGTAGCTTTGCGAACAGTTTACGTATGTTTTTATGATACATAACGGTTGAATGTAACGATATGTGAAAGTTGCTTGATCCCAACATTAGGATTCAGATTACGACTTGCCATCAAATATCAGTACAGAAATAAGTGATCGATCTGATTCGACTTTAATGCAATAGGTTTAATCGTGTTAAGTCATAAAACTGGTTGATATACAATTAATGATTGGTTGTTATGTCTGTTTTAAGAAAATTGAATAAAATAAATAAATTAAAGACAATTTTTAAACAATTATACATGATTAAAAATTACTAATTAAAGGTTTAAAAATAATTTTAATAATTAATAAAATATTAAAATTTATTATTAATTTAAATAATGGACTAACCCCTCCCATGGTAGGGTTGGCTAAATCAATTGAAAGCATCAACCACATTTATTATTTAAGACAACGTTGTTTTCGTGAAACATGTGCGATATGATTTTTACATTTAAAACTTCATAGCAAAACATTATAAAGGTAACGTTCACAGTGTTTTTATTGTGAAGATTCGGTTTGTTTTTACCTTTACAACATTTTGTTGTGAGGTTTCAAGTGTAAAAATCGTATCTCACGAAAAAAACATTGTCTAACGTGAACCTAATCCTTAGTACTTCTATCATATGCAAATATTGAAAATTAAAAGGCTAATTATTGAAAAGTTATACTATATATATTATAAAACATTTGACAAAAACTCTTAAAAAACCACTTTTTATGTGTAAAGTACTGTTTATTAATGCATAGTACTTAAAACTCAAGATTACAAGTAGATTGTGCGTAAGTACAACTTATTAAAGCTCAATATCTGAATTCGTGTAATTAACTGCAGATAAACATAATCAAATACAGAATAAACATATCATTTTAAATATAAAAAATTTAAAATACAAATAAGATAAGCATTGAGTTCTAACAGAATACTTAATTATTATACATATAAAATGTTATATTACTAAACCAAAAATAAATTATTTCATTATTAAAATTAAATTAAATTAAATTAAAGAAATTACATAAAAAATGAAAACTTTTAAATAGTTGATTTGATATTAACATTGATATATTTTTTAAAATCATTATTGCTTTCTTAAAGACACATAAAATCTTATTATTACATCAACAGTGACAAATAATAAAATAGAACATTAAAATCGAGATGTGTCTCACTGTATTGCCCGAGTACTCTTCTAGTAAATATAAAATTACACGTTTATGTTGATTTTTAAACTTACAATAATTACTCTATCTGTTTTAAAATAAATGTTTACATTTCTATTTTATTTTGTTTTAAAATAAATGTCCACTTTCAAAAGTAAGTGTTTGTTTTTTCATTTTATTTTTAATTATGAGATTGAGAAGATTTATCTATTTTATTATTAAGGGTAAAAGTGTCTTTTAATTAATTAAAAAAATGTAATAATTACATACTTTTAAAACTGTGTGACATTTTCATTGTGAACATTTATTTTGAAACAGTTGAAATATAATAAAAGAGTACATTAAAAAAAGTTTTGAGATCACGATTTCTTTTACTTTCTTCTTGTTTTCCTCCATTTCCTTTCGTAAAAAAGATTTCAAGACACAATGTTAGAAGTCGTTTATCAAACGTTTACTCAGATAAGTGTTTACCAAGTCACATTACCTTACTGAATGAATATGACAAGAACCAAAAATCTTACTTGGTAAAAGCATGGCAAGAACCGAGAGTCTTATCCGGTAAGTGAGAACGATGACTCTTACCATAATTAGCATTTATCAGGTAAATTGTTGCATCCAATGTCATTTTGGTGGACTAAAATCTTACCGGATAAGAAAGTGATAATATTGAATTTTACCAGTAAGCACTTATCAGGTTAATGTTTACCTGTTTGGTAAACGGCACCTTAGTGTTTATGAAATTTTGAATTAAATAATATTTGACTAGTACCATATCATAGCAGGTGTATAGTCCTAACAAGTACTGATATACAGTTTAGGTTCAGTTAGAAACTTTGAAATATCTTGTGAAAATTACATATTTTATACGGTATTAAAAGTGTATTTGCATAATGCAGCGATATATATCTTGATTTTAATGTTTCGTTTTCTTTATTTTTGTCTCAATCAATGTTATAATACGGTTTTATGTGATTTTGAGAAAACGAAAATGTTTTTATTTTTTAATAAAATATAAATATGAAGATATTATAAAAAATTGGAAAAAAAAATTGATATTAATACCACACTAACTAGAGGATAAACATTTCATTTGAATTTGTGTAACTAAATTCAGGTAAACATAATCAAATAGAGGATAAACATTTCATTTTATATATAAAAAACCTAAAATATAATTAAGATAATCATTGAGTTCTAACAAAATAATTAATTGTTATCATACATTATAGAAAATTGTATTATTAAAACAAAAATAAAAAAATGAATTAATGAAATACACAAAAAGGAGAAATTTTAAATAATTAGTCTGGTACTAATATTAATATTTTTGTTGATATCTTCATATTTATATTTTATTCAAAAATAAAAACATTATCGTTTTCTCAAAACCACATAAAACCGTATTATAGCATCGACTAAGACATGAAAAATGAAACACTAAAATCGAGATATATCTCGATGCATTATAGTGTTGTACGAGTACCCTTCTAGCTTATCTATATCTATACTATATTATAAAGCATTTGATAAAAACTCTTAAAAACCATTTTTTATGTTTGAAGTATTATTTATTAATGCATATTACTTAAAATTCAAGGTTACAAACGAATTGTGCGTAAGTATTACTTATTAAAGCTTTATTTTTTAATTCGTATAACTTACTGCAGATAAACATAGGGCCTGTTTACTTGAGGCTTAATGAGCTTAGTGGATAAAATGGCTTATTCGCACAGACAAAATAGGCTGTTTACCTCGGGCTTATTCGCTCAGAAATGGGCTTATTCGCCCAGATGAAAATCCTTCCTTGTCCAGATTAAGCCGGCCAAAAGACTTGCCCTACCMTTATCCACCAACAGCACCTCTCTCTTCTCCATCGATCCAAAGAGAGGATTTAACTGGAAAGGATGTCTATTTCGTTTTCAACTTCATTCTCCGGCCAGATTCTGATGTGGGGTGTTTGTGAAAAGTTAACGAGACGAGGGCTATGGAGTTTGGAAAGGATGTCGATTTCGTTTTCAACTTCATTCTCCGGCACGGCGGATAGGGCGGAATGGTGGTTGTTTTGGTGTGAGGGTTTTTTGACGGCGACGAGACGACCACGACCGAGGAGTTTCTGGTCGGAGAAATTATTGGTGGCTGCTTCCAAATCGCTGTAGTCAAAGTGTTGAATTTTCTTGTGGATCAAATCTTCATTTCCATGGATTTTATCAGATTTCTTGGATGGATTATGAACAGCAATAGTGGATTCAGCTTTACAAGATAAATAGCCCATCCAAAATTCGTAAATTTTTGGTCTGATTGTTTTAGATATTATACATAAGGATCAAAAAGGAATGAAATTGGAAATAAGGCAGATAGGGGTAAATTAGTCATTTCTGTTATTCAGACTGTTGTTTCAGATAGAAAAGTAAACAACAACATAAATTTATCCAGACAGACAAATTTATCTAGACAGACAAATTTATCCATACAGGACTTAATAGAAAATTTGGTAAACAGCCCCATAATCAAATATAGGATAAATATATCATTTTAAATATAAAAAATTTAAAATATAATTAAGATAATAATTGAGTTCTAACAAAATCATTATATTTATAAAATTTTATTGTTAAGACGAAAATAAATTAATTCACTAAATCGTAAAAACATTATCTTTCTCAAAACCATATAAATCATATTATATCAACAGAGACAAAAAAATAAAACGAAATATTAAAATAAAGATATATTTCACTGTATTGTACGAGAACCCTTCTAGTCAATAAATAAAACGTAAAATAAATCATTTTTACTCCTCTTGCAACTTTCTTTAATGAAATCAAACCGTGGATGCATTGTGCATGTAGGGCAAGTGGAGAGCTACGTAGCTCCTCTGAATCCATCCTTAAATGCACTCTTCTTCTCTGTTTGCTCTTCTATAAATGCATTCCACTGAGCTCATGACCCTAATTCAATCACTTTCACTCTCTCTTGCGTGTTTCCATCGATCGACCAATCCATTTGGGTACACACAAACCAATCTCTACATCAATGGCGGATTCTAAATTCGGAGTTTTCTTCAATGTTTTCAACAGAGTATCCATGGCTGTTCTCGCTTGCATCGTCTCTCTTGGTATGATTCTGTTTTCAGTTTTCACTCTCGCAATTCGATTTTCATGAGAGGGTAAGAGATTACAGAGATGGGTTCTAGAAGGAACTCGAAATTGTACCCGACATTTCGTCGAACACTTGTCGGGTGTTATGATATGAGTGTAATTGAATTGTAATTCTATGATTTGATGTTGAATTCATGTATTTCAGGAGGAGCAACAGTGGGAATCATAACCGGAGCAATCAAAGGTCCGACCACAGAAACGGGTCTGGTCCGTGGAGCCACCGTGGGTGCAATCACCGGTGCCATTACAGCCTTGCAGCTCATGGATATGATGGCTAATGGCGAACCATTCTCAAAGGTTTGTTCAGATTCCTTTTCTGTACCCACCTATCCTCCTTCAAAATCGAATCTACTGAGTCCCTCCATCTTCATGGATGTCATTTGCAGGTATCACTGTTATGTAGTCTTGTAAATGGACAAGTATTTACTGAATGGGTCACACCTGCTGTGCTCAAAGCTTACCAGTGGCAAGTAAGTAGTCATTTTCTATATCACTAATACACTACCAAACAGTCACGTATATGACACCAAATAAGATGCAAGTCTCGTTAAACTTCTAACAAGCAAGCCCTAAGTCGAAAACTATCTCGAAACCAACAACAACTGAGGTCCGTCTCTCAATTCCTAAAGGATTTTACTTTGTGATTACACAGATTAGTGGAGTTGAAACGAGTTTTGTGGAGATTTTTGATGGGTTTGAGAGCAATGGGTCAAAAGGGTTATCTGAAGATTCGATAGAGAAATTACCCAGATGCATGTTCAAGATTTCTTGCAAGAAGATTAGAAGAAACGGAAGCCATGAAAGCAGTTGTGTAATTTGTTTACAGAGCTTCAAGAACAGAGAAGAGGGAAGAGAGTTGCCAGGTTGTAGACATACATTTCATTTAAAATGCATTGACGAGTGGCTAATTAGGAGTGGTTCATGTCCGATTTGCAGAAGGAATGTTTAGGGATCAATTGTGTCAAATTTAAAACCTAAAGGGGTTGGTTTGTCATGTTTTGGAAGTGTAAATGAAATATGTTTTCTTTAGAAACCAAAAACATACCCACAAAGTTGTTTTATGGATCCATTCAGATGCGGAACACAAAGGGACTGGATCGGTAATAGTAAAAGGGTCCAAAAAAATTTATACTTAAAACCTTAATGGAATGGAAATGCTTCCCTCTATCGAAAGGAAAAAAAAAAGGGCCATGGCCCCTATGGCCATCCGCCCCTGGATCAATTGGTCAAATTTAAAACCCAAAGGGGTTGGTTTGTCGTGTTTTTGAAAGTGTAAATGAAATACGTTTTCTTTAAAAACGGAAAAAGAAGGTCTTCAATTTTGTTATGGATAAGCTTTATGTACTGAATTTATCATTTACAAGACTTATCCATAACAAGATGTGCAAGTCTTGAATATATCATCTGTGTTCTCACAATTTTTTTCTCAAGTAAGAGATTTTTCACATAAACAGTTAATTTACACTGAAAGTTATATGACAGTTCTGTATACATTTTAATCCCTTTCATATCGTACTTTATAGTAGAATATACTGAGTTGGTTTGATTTCAGTCTATCGTGTAGATGTCTTGTTATAGATAAGTCTTTGAATTCATTGATTCACAAAAACTTTGTTTATATATGTTAGATAAGTCTTGTATCCATGTTGAATCTCAAGCCTCATGTAATTTAAGATGCTTTTAACACTGGTGTATTTAAAAAACTGTTATTTTATGTTATAAACAGTGGTTTTGATGTATGTATAATACTGATAATCGTTGAAATTAAATATAATAACATTATCATATCGATCAAGTTATTACGTTTCTTAAAACCACAATAACTAGGCTAAGGTTGTGTTTGGTAGTTCTTCAATGGTTTGGTACAGAATGATTAAGTGGTCATAATGATGAAGAGACTATCGTATATAGTACAAAATGAAATATAATTGTTTGGTAATTATTTACAATGAAATTAAGAAGCTGAATGCTTAAGGGAGGCACAAGATGCAAAATCAATCAAATAATTTTGCAACCATTAAGAGGTAGATTTTTTTATCAAACAATATTCAACTCTTAACGATTCAGTGGTTGCCTCTTAATGAAAATATTAAGAGGTAAACAAATAACCCTTCATCAAGCTTTAATATCAGGTTCTGGCTGAACCTCAACTCAGTAAAGGTTGAGTTTGTGTCTTTGGCTTATCTAAGATTAAGTTCATATAAACTTGGTCAATATTGGATAATTATGCTTTATAAAAAAGACTCGTATATTTCAAATAAAAGACTTAGTAAACTATTTTCTTATTAAATCAAGACGAAATATTCGTTGAAACATGGTAAACTTAAAATATGTAAATACAATAGTCAAGTTCGGTGCGTTATTCTATTCTAATTTAAATTGCATGGACTTGACAATATGTCTTTGATCATTTCGAAATCAAACTCAACTCGAGTAACGAAAGAAGTTGGTTCAGCTCGACCTGAATCTAATGCTTCCCTTAATAAGATGTGTCGAGGTACCAATCTCACACCATACACGTAATAACAGTGATAAGCATCCGTTGTATAAAAAACTCGGATTTGATCCTTCACGTTTGTCAATTCCCAACGATTTTAATATTTTCCGTTAAGTTTAATTAAGTGAAGGGTATTTTAATCATTTTCACTATTTTATTAATTTTATATTAAAATAAAAAAACATAATGTATTTTTAATTTTAAATTGCAAAACAAGAAAGAAAGGATAATAACAATTAAAATTAAAAATATAATATATTTTTTATGATTTAATATAATGAAATTAGTGAAAATGATTAAAATACCCATTATTTTATTCGACTTAAAACTTAACAGAACAAACACAAAAGACTAAATATGAGTTTTTAAATAATATACGTTAAAAATTACAAATCTTTAGGGACCAGAATTAAACTGTACTCTAAAAATTACCAAAATATTATATGATAAAAAAACACATTTAAGTATCAGTAAAAATCGGTTGAAGCATTAACTGATTATCATGTTGATATGACATATTATTTGCTGACGTGATTAGTGACATGATTTTTTTAATCTAAAATTGGTCTTTTTTTATTTAATATTAGTCTTCAACCAATTACTTGGGTAGTTAAATGTTTAAAGTTTACTTCTTAAACATCAAAATAAAAGTTTTAAAAATACATTACGTAAAATAGAAATTAAGTTAAAATACGTTACTTTTTGATACAATTTGTCGAATAAAGAAATTTATTTGTTCGGTAACAAACTATCGTTGAAATGGGCCCAATAACTTTTTTCCTGTTCCTTTAAATAGACTTCCAATTTCCATCCAGATTCTGACTTCAGTTAAAACGCCATCGACGACAGAATATTTCAGAAAGAAACAGAAATGGCTTGGACGGCTTCTTCTTTAGCGAGGTCGCTTAATGTGCCGGCGATTGACGTTCGTCTACTCCGCAACCGTGCTCTGATCGTCGCCGGTATAGGTTGCGCCTCCGCAGCCGCATCTAGCTTCTGGCGTTCTTCTCTACCATCTTTCTCCAACCGGTCAAATCCCTTCGCTTGCTTGGCCATGTCTAGTGACGCTAGTGAGCAATCTATTCTTGTAACAGTTTGAAGGTTCAATTACTCATGTGATTTGTTGATTGTTTATGTTTTCGTTGTTTTGATATCGAATTTTGTGAGGTTTTTGTTGATGATCGAATGTTGGAATTGATTGTTTCTCCTGTTTTTTAATAGATTGAGATGAAGTTTGAAATTTGATATCAGACAGGTTACATTGATCGGATATAAAAATTTGAAGGAAAATTTGTTAAGAACATTAGACATTGCAGGTGCTAGGGATAATTAATTTGAAGGAAAAATCTGTAATTGATATATTTCACAATGAGTTCTTACATCTCCTTACCTCCAAAGTCTATGGACTGACGGTTACTGATAGCAATCCAGTAGTTTCCCTCCCAAATTCAGTTAACAACGACTAGCTAGAATTTTAACATATAGACTCAAACCTCTAACCTTCCACGTAAACCACTTTCTCCCCTTATTGTTACAACGTTGGTGTCAAATTTCAATGGAATTACAGGTTTGTTTCAGCTGAGCTACTCAGCTGGGTCTGATAAAGTTTCGAATGAATCCAATCACCCAATCACCCAATCGGGTATTCATGTTGTAAACCGACTTATTTTTATAGAAGACTGGACTGGTCTGAGGTAAAAATAACATTAAAATGCAAATAAAGCAAAAGAAAAACACTAAATTCGTTCTCTTTAGCTGTCGTTGGCTCCTAAACCCTTCTCGTCGCACGTTGCCCTCCCAAATGTTGCTTTTTGCCAATGCATCATCCTTCTAGTCGCAGATCTGGTTCTCCGCTGTGCTTCTTGCCACGGTCTTATCTTCCGTGGTGCAGATTACATCGCCTTGTAGGGGTGGCGATTGGAGTGGTAGTTAGAGGCAGAGGAGGAAGATGGTTTGGTGGCTATCACGGAGGTGCCATGGAGGAAAGGATGGATGGATATCAGGATTTGAATTGGGAGAGAGGGAGTTGAAGATAAGAAATAGATGTAGCAAAGAGTTTAACTGGAAGAGAGGGAGTTGGAGGGATTTAGTGCCCATACCTGGTTTGCTACCTTAATCCTACATCTCCAAGTACTCCTATCAAATTTCATGGCCTTGAAAATATCTAAGAGATAATTCCTTATTACTTTTTTACCAGCAGAACATAAAAGTAATTAGAGGATATTGGGGGAAAGATGTATAAATTATTTTGTTTAATTTCGAACTTGTATCTTTGTTCAAGGATCTTACGGACAAACTCTGCTATATGTCTATATGATAAATATTCTATGGCAGTTATACGTTCACATAATATTGCAGTGAAACATGTTTGTTTGGCTACTTACCTTCATTTTCTTTAAGCTATAACATGTATGCTTGTTAAGACTTGATAGTTGATATGAATATTAAGTTGTTTGCATCGTATGTAGGTATTAAGGAAGCTATTCAAACAGACAAGGCTCCAGCAGCTCTGGGTCCCTATTCCCAAGCCATTAAGGCCAATAATACTCTGTTTGTGTCTGGTGTTCTTGGTCTCATTCCTGAGGTTACATGACGATCATATTTTACAATTTTCAGATCCTTCCTTTAATCATATTTTATATACCTTATAATGTTCTTTAATTATCTAATGCAAGTATGCAACTTTATGTCTTAATAAGTTATTATGATGCTTGTGCAGACTGGGAAGTTTGTATCGGATGGCGTAGAGGAACAAACAGAGCAGGTAGTTTATCCATTTGTAAAAAATTTGCAATTGGTGTCTTGGATTTCTTTCTTTTTTTCATAAAACAATTTTAATTCTTAAAGCAGTTAAAAGAAGTGGAATTTATATTGTATTCACTGTAATGTAGTGTATATTTGGCAGGTTATGAAGAATATGGGGGAGATATTGAAAGCTAGTGGTGTTAGCTATTCCTCCGTGGTTAAGACCACAATCATGTAATCGAGCTTTTATCTCTTTGTATCATTTATGTTACGAGGACATTAAATTTTATGCTATGTTTCTATGGTTTCAGGTTGGCTGATCTGAAAGACTTTAAGAAAGTGAATGAGATCTATGCTAAATGTAAGTACACATGTTATGGATACTTTATATTATTGGAAATTGAATCATATGCTATCATAATTACCATTCTATTCAAAACAAGACTTTGTATATATGAGAATATATGGAACCCCTTATTACTCTCCAAAAGAGTTCTTAAGGAGAAAAGGGAGGTTCCGACATATGTAGTGGAGAAACGATCCAAGTCTAGCTGTTCTGGGACTCAAACACGCTCCCTCCAACATAGGCTAGATGGACACGGATTGTCTCGAGTGTCTAGAGTCTAGACGAGTACAAATAGACTCATGCGGAGTCGCAACTCTTCCTGTAGAAACCTCCTTCAACTGATTCAAGCCACGCTGAAGCTTTCATGAAGAGGATTTTTGTCTTCTCGGCTGATGGTGACGGCTGAATGGATTGATTATTCATCAGCGGGGTTCCTGTGCCTAGCAGGAACTTTATAAGATAGGTTCACCTCCCCTGTGGGTAGTGCGGGAGTTAATTGAAATTAATCCTCCAAGTAAGGTGGAGGATTTAATTCAATTAATTTCCGTCTTACCTAAAGGGGAGGTGAACTGAGTGAGAGCAGGCCCTTGCCCTTTATCGACTACTTCCACGATGAGCGAACAAGTACACCTCGAGAGGCCCGTAGGTCGGGCAGTCAAGAGCTGCTGCTGTATCTGCTCGCTCATCGTGGAAGTAGTGAGCCCACCATGAGCACGCCAATCGACACTTCAATCCCGCCCCTTATTGAAAAAAGAGAGCCACGTGTTGAGTCCCTAGAGTGGGGCTGCTTGCTCATCGTGGAAGTAGTGAGCCCACCATACACCAAATGGGTATTTAACTATTTATATGATTTTTCTCTCACATATTCAGTTAAGGGGCTGTTCGGTTGGTTTTCATTAAGTCATTAATGGATAAAGTTGTATGTGTGCATTAATCTATCTGTATAGATTGAGAAGGTTTTTATTTGGGAGGGTTTTTTGATAGAGGGAATGAGCATGTTTTTTAATTGGGAGGGACTGGTTTGGAAAAAAAAAAACTTGGCTTTTTACATAAGCTCCCCCTAAAAGCTTACTGAATAAGCCACTTTCTATCTCATTAAGCCACTACCAAACAGTCATGTATAGGTGACCAAATAAGCTGCAAGTCTCGTTAAGCTGTTAACAAAAGCCCTTATTATTTTAAAGGTTATAGACTTAAAGTTGTTAAAAAATGGTGTTGCAGATTTCCCGGCACCAGCTCCTGCACGCTCAACGTACCAAGTTGCAGCATTACCGCTTGACGCTAGGATTGAAATCGAATGCATAGCAGCACTCTAGTCTAGTGCCCTCTTTTACTCCGACTTTCTCTACTCGAAAGGTGCCATATATATATATATATATATAATAAGGTGATTTTATTGTATATCTTATTGCCTCCCATATTGAACACTATTATTTAAGGTCGAGATGCCGATATTTGAAAAGAAATGACATTCTAACAAACTCGACTGGTTGTTATTGTTGCAATCGATAGTTTCTCTATTTCGAGTCATGTTCCATTCCCTTTCAACATTGATAAGTAGGTAATTTAGAGATGGGAAGATGTCCTGATCCTTAGGGAACTGGACGTTTCTTGCAATCAGGGGCGAACCCACATGGATTGATACAGTGGCACGGGCCACGTTTCTGAAGGGATATAGTTTTTGAAATTGAAATGTTAATACAAGACTTTAATGATTAAGATGGTAAATGCTTATGCCTTTGTATACAAAGGCCCAAGTCCGAGTCCCACAGCTGTTAAATTTGTTGTTTTTAGCTTAAAATGTGATGTTTTTTATATATCTCTTGTGTTTTTAAAATTATATGTAGATTGGATTCGGACATGGGTCTTTTTTATGTGAGGACAAGGAACCAACTAACAGATCTATATTAATATTGTGGAGAAAAGATTAGATATTTTTTATAGTCAATTTGTGTTACCACTTGGAAAAAGAATTTGGCCCTTGCAGATAGACGGTTTGGTCGATTAAACTCCTAAATGAAAAAGTCTAAACTGTAAACCAAATCAAACCGTGGCTATTTTCCAAATGGAACCGCTAAAAACGATTTGGTTTGGTTTGTTTGACCACTATTTGCGATCCATCGTTTTTTCACAACACCTGAGGCCAGATTGATGCACCCGTTGACCCCCCTACTCAATACGTCAAATGCCCGACTCACCATAGTTTCTATATTTTGAGTTACACTTTTTACACAAACGCAATATCGAGAATGGCATTGTTAGTATTTGAAGGTGAGTTTTATGTATTTTTTTCAAATATAAATCACCTACAAGTAATTGTTTTTGGATCGACTATGTTTTATAGTAGTCGTGGGTTTTTGAACCAGCTAAAACGTATCGACTAATCATTCGACGACAACGATTGACCTGAAATCATCGCAGATAAATCTTCGCAGTCACAAGGGCTTTGGCAGCACCTGAACTTAAACCCAAGGAAGATGAGATTTCCACTGCATTCCTCTAAGCCTTACCAAAACACCACGACCCAAATGGTTTGTTATCGAGTGTGTTCTCATCCATATATATATTTAATAAAGAGTTATGTCCAATTCAGATGTATATGACATACCTTGGAGATCAGGAGTGTGTGGATCGATTTGGGTCGTGATCGATTTGGAGATCGAACGTCTTGGGAGATTGATTTGGAGGACTGGATTTGGAAGCGAGGATCGAGTCTGGAGGGAGTGATTAAGAGGATTTAAGTGATTAGGTTATCACTTATTCGTTGAAAGTAATAATAATATTATTATTAGTTTAAATAATTCATATATATTATCAAAAGCCTTTACCAAATGCTTACTGGATAAACACATATCAGTAAAAGTCATTATTTTCACTTACCTTCTCATGTAACTTTCCCACCATCAAAATGGATCTATGATAAACTTCTATCACTCGGTGACGGTAAGCACTTACCAGGTAAAAGTCAGTATTCTCAATTACCAAGGTAAGACTCTCAATATTTGTCTTCCCTTTTACCATGTAAGATTTTTAGAGTATCTCAAACGGTTATACTAAAATGAAGAAAAGTAAGAATTTAGCAACTTTTTTGCTCCAACAACTATATTATCTTGTATGCTAAAATACAAAAAAGAATAGAAGGTAGAAAGCTCTGTTGGGAGAAATCTTGACTGATTCAGATTTCAGACTTTATAAGTAAATACAAACAGTCTGACTGATTCAAATTTCAGACTTTAACACCACTTTTTATGAATCAGAAGTGAAATTAGACTTCAACACCTCTTAAAAAACAAACATCACCTAAAACTTCATATTTGAGAGATAAATAATATTTAATTCTTTCTCACTCATATAATACATTGAAATCAAGTGTTTGACAGAGAAATAATATTTTATTAAATGTGTTGAATGATTTAATAATATATACGAATAAAATTGCTAAAATAAAGTAGTTGTTAAAGTTGGATAGAAATTTTAACTTCTGACACTTTATTTTAGAAAAATTATAGCATAGATGTTAAATATGCTCTTAAGTGGTCATCCACATAACACTTAGGTAAGCGTTTACCGGTAATATTAAACGCTATCACTTACTTATCAGGTAAAATTTTAGTTAATAAAAATCCTACGCAACAATTTACCCGGTAAGTATTAACCGTGGTAAAAGTCATTGCCCTTACTTACCGGGTAAGACTCTCGGTTTTTGTTTTGCTCTTGTCGGATAAGATTCTTGGTATTTGTCACACTCATTCGGTAAGTTAACATGACTTGATAAGCCCTTATTTGATTAAGCGTTTGGTAAACGGCCCCTTAATCCTTACTATATTGATCGGGTAAGTATTTGATAAACTGCTTCAAAATAAATGCAATTTACTTTAAAATCATAGAACATAATTATTTATATCGTATAATAATAAACCTAATTAGTAATACATCAATATGGGCGTTTGGTCTAGTGGTATGATTCTCGCTTTGGGTGCGAGAGGTCCCGAGTTCGATTCTCGGAACGCCCCCTTTTTTTATTTTATTTACATAAAATTTAATATAATATTTTTAATTGATATTAAATATGGAATTAAATTCAAGAGTCTTTCTTATAGATAACGATTCATTTATCGTTGTTTTTTTTTTTTTTTTTTAATTATGAGTTTTTTTTAAGTATATATAATATTTATATGTAGTAAATAGAACAAATAAACTCACACACTCTTTTTATATTTGGTGAGTTTTGAACACTTGACTTCATAGGAGGCTAAAGATTTACATACCGATAGGCCAAAGATCTTTTGTTTAATTAATTATGAGAGTTTGGACCAACTTATATGACAAATCACAAGGGATCTAAAGAATAGGTAGAAATTTTTGAAATATTTAATATTTATATACGACAAATGCAACAAATAAACTTACATACCCTCAATTTATTGTGACTTTGTAGAATTCGAACCGGTGATATGTGAGAAGAATCTCAATGTACCCAAATTTTATTATCAATTAAGATAATCACACAACGTTATGTTTAAACTATATTTATTTTTGAAGAAATAAGCATTTTATATATTTTGAATTAATACATATTATGTTAAGTTTTGAATA
>NC_037544.1:1210035-1227592 GCF_001531365.2 Cynara cardunculus var. scolymus
ATTTTGTTCAAACATTTAATGTACATTATTCCATTCTCCACCTACCAATTTGAGTCCATTCTTTCTTTTGAATAAGAAATATATATATATATATATATATATATATATATATATATATACTATATTATAAAGCATTTGATAAAAACTTTTAAAAACTAATTTTATGCATGAAGTGTTGTTTATTGATGCATGATACTTAAAATTCAAGATTACAAGTGATTTTGTATAAGTACAACTTATTAAAGCTCCAATTTAATTTCGTGTAACTAACTGCAGATAAACATAATTAAATATATAATAAACATTTATTTTAGATATATAAAATCTAAAATATAATTAAGATAATCATTGAGTTTCCAATAGAATGTTTAATTATTATCTTTAATAAAAATTATATTATTAAACCTAAAATAAATTACTTTGTTATTAGACCTAGATGAAATTATAATGAAAATTTGAATTAAATAAGTTACAACAAAAAAAATGAGAACTATTAAATAGTTAATTTGATACTAATATCGTTTTTATTTTTTCAAGATTTTTTATGCTATATTCAAATTTATATTTCATTCAAAAATAAAAATATTATCGCTTTCTCAGAACCACATAAAATTGTATTATATTGATAGAGACAAATAATAAAAACTAAACATTAAAATTGAGATTTATTTCGTTGCATTGCGTGAAAACCCTTCTAGTGTGTATGTGTGTATATATATATATATATATATATATATAGGGGGGGGGGGGAGGGGAGAGGAGGGTTTGGTTCACATGAGACTAGTTTGTTTTCGTGAGACCACTTTTTTACATTTGATGAAACTTTACAGCAAAATGTTGTGGTGGTAAAAAAACTGAACCTTCACAGCAAAAAACAATGTAAAGGTTACCTTCACAACGTTTAGCTGTGAAATTTTAAGTGTAAAAAAATGGTCTCACGTGATCCTCTCTCTCTCTCTCTCTCTCTCTCTATATATATATATATATATATATAAGACAAATCAAATACAAACCAATCAATTAAATATTTATGTAAATGATGAATGTTCGTTTATTATGATTTTGAAAGATTATTTGAGTTCATTCATTATGAATCAACACTAAGAAAGAATCGATATATTTATGAAACCAAATATTTGTTAGACTAGATACACGATTGAGATTGATTCGTATTTTATTTGTAACACACACACACATATATATATGTGTAGATGTGCTGTCTCAAATAACAACCATGTAAATATACAAACCTTCTATAATAAAAAAAACCCGATATATTTATGGAAGGTGATCTAAATTCGTTCATTTGATCATGATATTTTATGGAAAATGACCGAGATATACCATAAAACCAAATATTCATCAGGCTAGATGGATGGTTAATACCGGTTTGTAACATTTACATGATTTGTATAGTTCAAAAGAAAATGATACCATTCTATTATTACGCAGGAACACCTAAAACGAGGTAATCATCAAATATGAGACGATATAGAGAGGAAATATTGTGTGTGTGACTTTGTCCTTGACATAGGTTGCAGGCAGAGTCACTCATGTCCATCATGTATATAACATGTGATGGTTGTATGTTTCGTATGTTACCGTTTTCTCATAAAATGATACCGTTTTTGTTTGAACCCTTCCCCATCTGTGTATATATTAGATGAAGGATTGTGTGAAAAGAGAATTATGGTGAGAAGTGTATGAAGAGATCTGAAGCCTTACTCACTTTTAATCTCATACACCCCCATGAATTTGCGCTTTAGAAGACAATTGATCTCATGCATCTCGATGCACTTCATATTAGTGTTGACATTCAATTCGAATTGATTAAAGAATGAAGATATCTTCTTACGCTTCTCACTATAAAATATCTTCTTACGAGAATCCAACCATCTATATATATATACATATATATTGTTATATCCCAGATCTGACAGTAGAACGATTTACACTAGAAGTTTGTAAGAGAAAGTAAACAAGAAGATTAAACAGAGAAACGGCGGCTGCTTTTCTTTTATTGAAAATAGAAATTACAAACTCTCAAGAAACCCTAATCGACTCTCATATGATTTTGAATCTATCTATTACAAAGAGAATTCTCTTGATGCTCTTATTTTTATTTCTCTATCTGAAACACTCTATTTATAGGCAGTAACCCACGAAACCTGGATAAGTTTGACGCTATCCAGAACAGGAATAGCCTTATCCAGAATAAGGAATCTGAAGATAGTCATCTAAAAGATAACAGAGGACGGCACAGCCAGAGAGTCTCTTGTCAAAAACAACAGAGGCTCTGTTAGCATCACCAGAGGCTCTGTGAGCACTCACAGAAGCTCTGGTCTTCACAGAGGGGCTCTGGTCCAAGGGACTTAGAGTCCAAGAACTCTGGTCCTTACAGAGCCCTGCAGAGGCTCTGGTTACCACAGAAGCTCTGTAGTCTTTGAAAGAGGCTCTGGTCTCCGTGACTCTTTAGCACAGAGGCTAGTCTTCTAGACTTTAGACGTTTTGGCGCAGAAACTTCTTCAGTTCATCTTCTAGGCCCCGATTGCTTAATAAAACTTTTTCAAGGTTATCATTAGCTTCAGAATAAAGCTAACATATATATATATATATATATATATGTGTGTGTGTGTGTGTGTGTGGAGGTTCAAACGAGAGCACAAAACACGCTTATCACATGTGATAATACGCGTGAGGGGACCTGGTAGTATGCGAAAGATGTCTTCTACGACTTAGGTCGCGCCAAAGGTTGTCTGCGTCTATGATTTAGCATCACATGTGATGGTCTTGATAGAGTATAGTATCATATCAACAACATCCTTATCACATGTGATAATACATGTGAGGGGGCTTAGTAGTGTAAGGGCGACTTAGCCCGCAACCAAGATCGCGCCGAAAATCATCCGTGTCTCTAATTGAGTATCACATATGTATCATATGTGATTGTCTATAGTAAAAAGGTGTTCTTGCGTTCTTGTAAAATGAATGCGTTCTCGTTTGAACCCCTCCCCCTCTCTCTCTATATATATGTGTGTGTAGACTTGTATATTTAATATCAAGCCATGCTCATTTGTTTGAATAATAGAGTATTGTGTATGGTGTTTTTCATGTTTATTTGACTTTTTTTTATAAATTAGAAAACATGTATTATTTCAAACATTGCATTATACATACACGTTTAAACATACATATTGTTTTATTTTCAAAATAAAACCTGTTAATCATTATAATAATCAAACATGTGGTTGTCATGTGTGCGAATTTTTATCTGTATACATATAATATCCCTTCTGTATCACATATTAAAACAGTAATTACCAGCTTACCCTTTAATTTCCTAAAACAAACATAAAAATACAAACATCATATCCTCCTCAATAAATCAGATCTCAACTCGACAACAGGGTTGCAAGTTGGATGTGGAAAAAGATTGATGGTTTCGACCTACTTTCTGTGTCGGCCGAACTGATCTCGATCCAATCAGAAATTCCCAAATTGCCCTAGACAAGTTTCTTATCTTGAACCCTTTTTATTCAAGTATAGTTCACATTGATTGGTGTCCATGCAATGAGTCAACTTATGCATGCTTGTAGATGAGTCCAAAGGCAAACATATATATATGGTCCATACCAAACATATGGATGGATAATTAATAATATTAATGATTAAAAAGTGAAATAAATGATTGTTAATTCATCACATTTGTAGCCCACAAATCTCACAATATGGTGATTGATAGGCCATAATGGTGTTGTTTATTATACTTTTACTAGAATGATACTCGCATAATGTAGTGAGATACATTTTGGTTTTAATGTTTCATTTTATATTTTGGCTCTATCGATGTTATAATGCGTTTATGTGGTTTTGAGGGGAAAAATGTTTTTATTTTTGAATGAAATGTAAATTTTAAGATATTATAAAATTTTGAAAAGAATAATTGATATTAGTATCAAATTAACTATTTGAAAGCTTTTGTTTTGTGAAATTTTTTTTACGAATTTAAACATAGAGCTTTAATAAGATGTACTCATGCACATTCTACTTATAATATTAAATTTCAAGTAATATGCATCAATAAACGGTATTTTATTCATAAGAATTTGTTTTTAAAAGTTTTTGTCAAATGTTTTATAATATAGTATAGATAAGCATGCATATACGTATATGATTATTTTGTAATTTAGTATCACGTGAATTCTTTTTTACTGTAATTGATAATAGAAAATCAATATAATATCTTAGACTTGAGATCATGTGAAACAAGGTTGTTTTCGTGAGACACGGTTTTACACTTGAAACTTCACAACAAAACACTGTAAAGGTAACCTTCACAGTGTTTTTGCTGTGAAGATTCGGGTTTTTTTTTTTTTTATTTACTTTCGAACATTTTGTTGAGAAGTTTCAAGTATAAAAATCATGTCTCATGTATCTCATAAAAACAACATTTTCTTACGTAAACCAACCCTAATATCTTATCAACGAGTAACCTTTTAAATTTATATTTCAACAAATGGACGTAACATCATCGACTAACCAAACCAACTATTAGTACAAACCATACAAACCAATTATATTTTCATAAAAATAATGAGATTTTATTTATTATAATTTAGATATTTACAAAAGATTACCAGAATTTATTTAAAATGACCTACGCTTTAAATGAGCAGACAATCAAAATATTCGTCAAATCAAGTATTAATTAGATTATATGAACATATTAGATTGATTTGTACTGATATTTGTGAATAAAACCATATATACACACAAATACATAAAAAGAGTTCAAGCGAGAACACTAACTATTTAAGAAAATATAAAAAATGTCATAAATGTATAAAATCACATGTGATTTTACATTAACGTCAAAAAATGGAGGCGAACAACTTTTGAACTTGTATGTTATATATATATATCATATGATTTTGTACGTATATATATATATATATAATTATATATATATACACACACATATGACACATATAAACATAGATCTGAATCATATATGATTTTGTATATTAACGATTTTTTCTTGTTTTCTTAAATCATTAGAGTTTTCGTTCAAACACGCATACATAATATATATATATATATATATATATATATGAAATTATGGTTGTGTTGAATACATGATGTATGATAAAAAATATTATAAAACTTATACTAATAATTACGATCGAACCCGGCTCATGAGAAAATAAGCCGGGCCCATAGGCTTTAATTTTTGGTCTCCTTTTTCCAACGGTTCGTACATCCCCATGCAGTCAAGTTGAGAGAGAACGTCACAAAATGGGTCTTGTCATCCTTGAAAACGACTTGAACCGGCTCTGAACCCAAACCGCCAACAAGCACGCATAACTTAACTCGGGTCTTCACATTAATACGAACCGGCCAAAAGTTGAACCAGATGTATGATTTCAAAGTAGGATTATATACGGATTGGATTGGTCAGGTTAAAAAAAATTGAAAGTTCATGCAAATAAAAAAGTAAAATTACGGTTGAAATTATAATATAATTTTGAATATAGTTAATTACAAGTTAATCTAATATCTAAAGTATATTAATCAAAAACTTAACAATCATATAAAATACATAGTATAGAAATATACCCGATTCATCAGGTTGGGTTAGGGCTGTAAACGATTCGAACGAACACGAACAAATGTTTGTTCATGTTCTTTCGTTTAACTTAACCGAATAAACGAACTAACACGTTCATTCGAAAAAGAAATGTGATTTAGTAAGCGTTTGATAAACGGCCCATTAATTTTTTTTAAAGGTATTTATGTATTAGGTTAGTTGGGGCCGTTTGTTTAACACCCCTATTTCATAATTTCAATATTTCCCTCACGGTCAAATGCCACGTAGGACACATGTTTAATCCGACGTGGCGTCTTGTTCCAAGTTGGCCTTCTCCGGCGGCGCACCCCTATATAAACTCAGCAAGCAGCTACTATTTTGATTACCAAATTAAAAATGGGAAATTGTTTAAAAAAGCAGCCAGCGATTCAATCGGAAGACCTGGAAACTGAGTTTCTCACCGGCAGCCACCGTCAGAAAGGAGATGATTATTCCGGCGACAGCTTTTCCGGTAAAACGCCAGCAACGACGGTGAAGATTAAGATATCGAAGAAACAACTGGAGGAGTTATTGGGTAGAGCGGATGTGCAGGGGTTAACGGTGCAACAGGTGCTTGCTCAGTTGATGAACGTTAGTGATCGATTTGAAACGCACCAACGGACGTGGAGGCCTGCTCTACACAGCATTCCGGAGTAACCATGCATATATGGTTACTCCGACTCCGTATTGGGTTTATCCCAATTATGTGAGTTTCTTTCTTTTTTTCTTTTGTAATTTTAAAGTTGTACATATGGTTTTTGTTTATTTCCTTTAGCGGGATTCAGTCCAACCAATATATATCAGGTTTCTCGAACTAAGGTTACGTTTGGTTCATATAACGGAACTGTCATAATCGAATCTGTCAAATGAACTGAAACTGGGATGGAATTTAATCAAGTTTACCCATGTATTTTGTTTGCGAATAATTGGGATTGGATATGTCAGAGAAATTTGAATCTGTTTTATTTGATGAGTTGCATATAATAGTGGTGGTGGTATGGAGGCGGTGGTAGCGTCTATGGTTGTGGTGGTATGGGGCCGGTAGTAGTCTCCATGGTTGTGGTGAGGGTGGTACTGATTGTGGTGATGACTGTGGTGACAATGGTCGTGGTGGTGGTGACGGTGACAGACAGTGGTTGTGGTGATGATTGTGGCCCTCCCGGCCTCGTACATGAATATAATCAAATAAATTTTTTTATACAATTAATATTTATTAAAAAAAGTTTAGACTCTCTGCCGAATGTCAACCACCTTCCAAATATATTTTATGTTTTTGTAATTGAATTTTTTTATGTATTTTGAATGATTTTACATAATTTACCATTTTATATAAGTTTTTTAAATGTAATTTTCTTAGGTCCGTTGGCAAGCATGACCCATTTATAAGACGGGTATGGACAAGTTTTCAAGCCCGTTCGGTTTGCTATACGAAACCGTTGGTCGAAAAAAAGAAGTTAGACCCGACATGTGACCCGTCCAAACCCGTAAATGATCACCTATAAAGAACACCCTAATTTCATTGGAAAAATATAGGGATGTTTGGTTCAATTAAATGAATGAAAATTTAAATTAAAATGAATTTTTATTTCCCAGTTTAACCTGGAATCAAAGTTTGGGCTTCTGGAAAAATGAGTCTATTATTATATAAAACCAAACAATTTTTTTTATTTTCATTTTCGTTGATTACTGTCTAACACCTTTAACCAAACACCTCATAAGTTTCTCAAAAAACTTGTCAGAATATTTATTCCACGATATAATACAAGAGTTCAATTAATATCTTTTGTTATAGCATAAAAGGCTCAAATATCGGGCCAGTCACCGGTGGTTTGTAAAAAAATCGTCTAGATTTTGTCTGTGGCTCAAACGTACTAGGGCAAAAAAAATTAGGGTAAAAAATGCAACTGTATTAATTTTTTGTGTGCCATTATATATACTTTTAAAACTATAATGAGAACAAGTTTTTTTTTTTGGTAGAATTGGTATGCAACTCTTTTTTCACCCTAAACCCGAGTTCAAATTTTGTTACTATTATTTTTTAGTCAAATGGTGTCATCGTTTGAAAAAAAAAATATTTATATTTGTCTCTTATAGTTAAATGGTACCATATCATAAAAGCAAACAATTATATTTTATTTTACATTATATCATAAAAGTCTCTTAATCATTTTGTATCAAACCATTAAGTAACCGTGAAAAAACACACCTTACTCTGAATGATAATATCCAAATTATTTTCGAACATTTTACGGCCAAATTAGAAAAATATTAAATTCAAACCGTCAAAGAGTGGCGCCATGGGAATTGATTTCACGAAAAGAGCGCGACTTGTTTTGCGAATACCAAAAATCTTGCACTACACGGATCCCTTCAAGCCTCTCTCCCCTTCATAATTCAAACCCTTGATCGTTGCATCTGTGTCGTCAATGGCGGATTTCGAACCACCTTCGTTCTCTTTAGGGCTTGATTTTGATCTGCTCGATTCTGACCCCCACGTTGCAGCTGCAAGTGAAGCTAATAAGGATCCGTCTGCGTCCGGAGCTGCGAAGATACTCGAAGATGATGATAATGATTTTGATACCCTAACAGTTGTTGATTCGGATACTGAGAATGAGAGTTCGCCTCCGAAACTGAAGCGCCTCCGGCGAGGTCTTCCTACCGTGGATGCCGTAGTATCGTCTGCTTCGGTCAAGAGCAAGGCGAATTTGGATTCTGCTGTTGTTGTGGATGACGACGACATTGAGGAGTTCTCTTCGCCGGAGGATAATCATACAGGTATTACTCATTATGTTAGTTATTGTAGTTTAAGTTCATGTTTATGAAAGTAGGTATAAGTTATTGATTCAAGGAAAAAAGGTTATTTGTGATTCTACATAAGCTCATAGCATAACGGATAGAATCTGGCACTCGATTGCATTTCGTTAAACCTGAGTGAAATCAGATGTTTGGAATCGAAACTAAAATCCATCTAGACTGAATCTTAATCCTGTTTTACTTTCAATAATCATGTTGAAATCTTAATGTACTGAATGGAAACAAATTCGCAAAGTTTTGCTGTCATGATAATAATTTAATCTTGATACCTGTTCCGGAATTATTCTACGTAATAAAAACTGGTAAGTTGTTCTTGAGGATGTGCTACCATGTCTTCCTTGCTAAAGTAGTCACTAGATAGAAATGAACTTGTTTTGATATATTTTGGGTGGTATGAGACAGGAATTACTATAAATCACCTAAACTTCATATACTGTATAATAGAGTTTTAGTCGATTTTATGATAATGAAGCAAGTCTTGGAGTATTTAAGAGGTTGGTTCCCCTGGGCTACAAACCCATTCGAAATGTTGTGGTTATTTTTGTTTTTGATATGTTCCAAGAAAAAGTTCTCATTTCTGAAATCTAGCTTGCAATGGAATGTGGCAATGCTATTATACAATTTGTTACTGTCCTTCTAATACCAATAGGGAAGTGTAATCATTATTGATAAAATTCTCATATTTTGAAATATCAAAATGGGACCCTGTTAATTGAATATAGCTGTTTTAAGCTCAAGGAACCTTTATGTAATCCATGGTCATTCTTTGTAGCCCTGTACTGTATTTAGCAAAAGTTATTATCCTTGACCACTGAAATGCAGCAATTTGGACTACTTTGTCAAGAAATATCACAAACACGTAGAGGATCCGATCATCACATTGATTTGTTGTATCATAAAAGGGATGACATTGGTTGGTTCCCTATGATATGAGAAGTACAAAGCTCCCCAATGAGAGAATTTATTCTATTGGGGCTCTTCTTATATTGTCAAGGACTTGTTACACATAACTTGTCAGATGTGTTTGAGTGTCTCGATATTACATTTTTTGCCTTTTGGTTTGTGGTATGTGGCTGCCACTGTGAGTAATTTTCAATTCATGACATCTTTTGTATCCAATGTGTTTTTTGAAAGTAACACAGCTTTTACTGAACTATCAGAATTTTCTTTTGTAGATTATGCTGTAAGATTTTGGAAAATATCTTAGTTATAATGCTGCCCCCTTATAGCTATACTTCAGATTTCCTGGGAAGCTCATTATTAGAACCTTTTATAATTCAATCATGCCTGCTTGTTTTTAATTCCAATATATTGATCTTCTCATGTATGCTACCTTTATTGCTAACTGCAGATGCACGTCTTTCAACACAACACCATTCAGTCTGTACCAGTTCAAAATTCCCACTTAGTGGACATGGGGTTTTGACTAAACAATCAGGAAAGAGAAAGCAAAATGTCTTGGATGCTCCAGAGTCTGTAATCACAAGTTGCAATAATCCAGTGTTTCCAAAGTTGACCATCAGCCCTCTTAGAAGGTTTCAGTTGATTGATTCTGACTCTGATACTGATGATCCTTTTATTAGTGAATGTGCCAAAAATAGGACTTGTACTGGATCAGAATCATCTCTGAATAGACGGCAACCTTATCTTGTGCAACGAGTAGGTTTAAGTGAGCAGGGAAAATTAAATGAACCAATCAGTACATTCACCAGGAAAGATCTATGGGAAGATTTCCAACCAGAGAAGAGCTTCCATATTCCAACTCCAGCTTTGGATGAGGTCTGTGAGGAATATTTCAGGTCCATGAAAGATAAAAGTAAATCTCATGGTGCTACTGGAAAGAGTGACCGAAAAAGTCGTGTTACAAATAGCATTATAGATTTGGGTGACCCAATCCCCCCTGCTCATCGGTACTTCTTCCATGGTGATCCGAGGGTCCAAGAGCTAGTTCGAACTCGCTTGCCCAACTTTTTTCCTTTGAATGCAGCAAACAGAGATTCTGAGCAGCCCAGTACATCAAACATTGATTACATGTAAGCCTGGCTCTAAGTTATTCTATGATATGGCTGACAATTATATAATACTTTTTATAATTCTTTGTATATCTTGTGTTTTTAGGGGTCAATTTAGTCATGGTGAAAACTCTAAACAAGCTGCTAGAACTAATAAAGCTGAGACAAGCTCAAGGAAAAATTCAAGAAAATCAAATACTCGAGAAATGCCAAAAGGTCCAGTGAATTCGAAGTCTGATACTGATAAAGGGATCCCAAAAGTTGCTGGCAAAAGGAGGGTTCAAGCAGATGGTCAACCTTCTGGGCATTGGTTCATGGGCCCTGATAGGAGGAGAGTAAGTTCGAATGTTCTAGATTTGTTATAATTTTCAAATAATTTTTGTCTTGTTACAGAAAACAAGATATTTGATCTCAAATAGTTTGTAGTGGTTATCAACTGTATCAGGTTCATCAGGAGGGGACAAAGGGTAGCAGAAAGCAGTGCATGCTTTTTTAATTTTTTATACTTAAGCAATCATTATTGATATCTATCTATCTATCTATCTATATATATATGCCCCTCAATTTTTTTAGTTTTTTGTTTCAGATCAATGGGAATTTTAGGGACTGATCTTGTTTCTGATTTATAACTGAATGTTTATAAATCAATGTCTCAAGGAGTTTGAAATTTATGTTTTTGGATCTTTTTATAAACTTCTAGCTTGCATATCTATGTATGTTGTATGATCTAAATCGCTTTTCTTTTCACTTCAGGTTTATGTCAGTAAAACTGGGCAAGAGCTCACTGGTCGAGCTGCTTACACTCTTTATAAAAAGGTACTTGTGACAGTATTCATTTCTCAACCTCCACTTAGTTTAGTTATGCAATTAAGAAACTTCCATGTCAAAAAAATTCTGCTTGTGAATCTTTTTCAGCTAAATAGTATAGCCTTGATGTGATGTACTTTGGTGAGGGCTTGTTTGTTAGAAGCTTAATGAGTTTATGGGACTCGCAGCTTATTCGGTCAGCTATACATGACTATTTGATATGATAGTGGCTTAATGATATAGAAAGTGGCTTATTCAGTAAGCCTCTAGGGGGAGCTTTATGCAAAAAAACAAGTTTTTTGCAAACCTGTCCCTCCCAATTAAAAAACACGCTCTTTCTGTTTATAAAAAAACCATCCCAAACAAAAACCTTTTCAATCCACATAGACATATTAATCCACACATACATCTTTATCTATACAGGATTTAATGAAAACCAACCAAACAGCCCCTTCTGTTTCTGCAATTGGCTCTTAAATATTTGAGTGAACAACATATATTATCTCACCATATTAGAAGGGACTACTCTTTCAACCCTGCAATGTTATCATTTACTAATCGCTCCCTCATCCCAAAATAATGCCATTTATTTACTAAATGACAATATTACCCTTAATAATAGAAGAGGTAATGTATTTCTCCATCTCATAATTAAGGGTAAACATTGGAAAGTAGGTTGATACCGACTTTGGAGCAAACTAAAATAGAAGAAACGTGGACGTTTATTTTGGGACTGAGGGACTAATATTCAAGCTTCATTTAAACTAGCCGTTTCAGTATATTTACACCGGTAACCTGTGATATTTCTAATTATCATTCTCCACTATTTGTTGTATTGACAGGAGAGTGGGACAGGATTTAAAAAGAGAGAGGCAAAGAAGAAAGCTTCCACCAAGAAAAAATAGAAGTTGATCTTGTCTCTGCCATTTTATATCGGTATGTCAATGTTTTAAATATCGATGGTTTATAAATAGATCTAAGAGTCTGTTTGGTATTACTCAAAGCCAGTTGAATCTAATAATTCTTTCACTTGCCTACATCACTCTCGCCAGTACGATCTTGTTCTATCTTGTCCCGTCCAGTCATATCTTATGTTCTTGTGCTGCTTTTAAGAAAATATTTAGACCAAATGCCGTTTTATTTCGTTATCAATTTTTGATCACAAAGTTGTGCTCATAAGATATCCCAAAATGGGTTCAAGTAGCATGACTTCATGGTTTTAATGGTGGTTTCTACAGTGTAGGTAGGGAAGCATTCACAAGAGATGTTCCGTTCATGGCTACTTTAATCGCAAATTGTGTATTATGGCTTGCAAATTTGCAGTTAAGAGAGGGATATGATACCATAGTTTCAAACATCATCATGAAGTTGGCTGCTGCTTCATTCATTGTGAATATGGTTTGTAGTTCATAAAATGCAAAATGCTTCTTTTTCATTAATACAAACGTGTCAAGACCGAAAAACTTGCCTCTTTTTTACCGGCTTTTCTATCATATGTTTTACGTGTTAATGGAATGATAAGTGATTTTCAGTTCACTACATTTTAGATGTTTCTGTTTTTTGGCTTGAATTACATGTTACATTTGTTCAACATCTGTTTTTGTGGAAATGGATACAACTTTTCGAACCAATTTTTTGTGGCAATATAATCAATCATTGATAACCGAAACTAGGTTTGACCAGTAACTGTTCGAGCTGTTTGGTTGATTTTTCGTTAAGTTCTGTATGGATCAATTTTTTTGTATAAACCAAGAATTTTTTTGTTTGGAAAGGTTTTTCCCCATCAATGGAATGTACATGTTTTTAAATTAGAAAAGGGCATGTTTGAAAAAAAACTTGACTTTCTGTATAAAGGTTCTCCGGAAGCTTAGTGAATAAGCCTTTTCTTAACAATCGAACTGATTTTTCTTTGTTAAGGACATAGATCATCATCTTTAACCTAAATACTTACCTATACCATCCTATTCTTTTTTTTTCCAAAGGTTTCTTAAATACAAATTACTCCATGAAGGTTTCTTTTTTATTGTCAAATAGGTTTAAGCAGAGATGCATAAAGACCACGCCTTTCAAACCAAAAAGATCCAGGCCAGGTTGGACTGAATCAGGCTTTGAGGTTGAAAAGGGTTGTATCAGGTCTTTTTCAAGCTTAGCTTAATCATATATTTGTAAGTTTTACCGGGTTTTTTCAGGTTGGAGTTGAACCTTTCCTGGCTGGGCCTATATACATGTCTACCTCGTAGTTTCTCATTAATTTGACATCCATGTTGATATATTTTTTCATTTGTTTTTTCCGTAGTTTTCTGGTTTTTCATTTATTTTGCATTGAGAGAGAAGAGAGAGAGAGAGTGTGTTAAGGGAAAAATGCTAGATAAATGAAACCGAAAAGTCATGAAAAAATGAAGAAAAAAATATCAATGTGGTGTAATTTACGTCGCTCGATTTTTGTTTTTTTTTTTTGTTTTTTATAAATTAGAGGTGGTGAGGGTTTTTTAATTTAAAAAATATTGTTGTAATCGCCAATTTAATTATATCCGTTAAATCAATTAATCTAATGATTGATGGAGGTGGGTTTCTCCTAAAAGATTGAACCTCGTTAAGTCGTTATGTATATATATGGTGTGTACGCACGTGTGTATACGTATGTAATACATATTTTTTTGAAAGAAAATATATGATATTATTAAAAGTAAACTTAAAGTATAATAATCAATATATATTAAATCATAATAATTAATTAATTTAATAAAATCAAGGTATAATTTTTTATTAGACTTAATTACGGATTTGGTTCCTATGGTTTGTGTGATTTTTAAGAAATTGGTCTCTCGAATGAGACAAAAAAAAAAGGACAAAAATGCCTTCAAGGTTAACGGAGGAACTGGATGGTCGTTCAATTCGTTATAAAACGAAATACGACGAGTCCAATCTGTAATAAATGAAGTTCAGGGACCATTTTCGTAAAAACTACCAAATCACAGGGACCAAAGACATAACTTACTCTAAGATTTTTTCATTTGGTAGATTCTGGAGTTGCTAGTTTCTGGTTTCTGTTTTCTTTTGCAACCATTTTTCAATTTTGTTCGTGTTTCTTGGACTTCAACTTCTCTAACCCTAATAAGCTCTCTCTGAGCGGCTCGACGACGATGGGTTCACTAAACAGAGTCTTGGAGTGTCCGGTGAGTGTTTTTTACAAAGTTCTTGAAGATAAAAATCGCATCTTTTTGGCTAATTACACCCCCTCTCTCTCTCTCTATCATGGCTTGATGGTTAAGCTACCTCATGGGTTCATGGGTTAGGAGGTGTGTAGAACACACTCATGTAAGCTAACCATAACCCTTGGGGAAATGGGCTCACGCCCCCTTGGGGTCCTAGAGGGAGCGCCCCTAGTGGTGGTCCGGCTTCTGAATGTTCTAAGTCAAATTCATAAACTTTTGAGTCCTCTTCAAGTTAATTGTTGTATTTAGTATAAGATATCAAAGATGGAATATACATATATAAAGGAAGGTTCAGGGGAAAACTTTGGAGAAAATGAAAAATGAGGAATACCCTGGTAACCACTCGTCTCGACTGTAATGTATGCACATGTTGCATACAAGTAAACGAATCTATTTATTGGTTTTTATGCATGTGTGCATGTTATGCACATGTGCATACCGGAAAACTGCTTATGAGTTACTTGTATGCACATGTGCATACCGTCCGGATGAACGCAATCAGGGTGGTCCTTAGTTTTTTTAATTTTCTACGGTTTTCTCCTGAACCTGACCCTGTATATATGTATATGTATCCTTATGATATATAGAGCTCCAACAGGGCCCCGGTCCTAAGATTTTTGATGCCTTGTGCGAAAATAATAAAAGATGCCCTAAGCCTATTTTTTTTAAGCCAATGAAACAAAGAAACATGTGATTTTTTAAAGAGTTTAGAACCAAACTAAGTGTCTCATTCTCATGTTGATTTTTATTAATTATAAAAACCAAAACCCTAAATACAAAATATAGAATAATAAAAGAATAAATCTTGGATTAAGATCGTGCTTCCTTCTTTTCCAATTWTCTTTTTTCCAAATTCAAATTAGCAAAATAGAAACTTTATTTCAATATATGGACTCAACAGACGAGGAAAATTATCATTAATTTTTAACTAAAATAGTAAATTACATCCAAATTACTGTCATAGTAAACAAAAAGTAAAACTCAAAAGTTATAGGTGTAATGATTAAGGCTAAGGGTCTATCTATTAACAACTTAATAAGCTTAATGAAACTAACAACTTATTTGCTCAACTACGCATGATTGTTTCGTAGTGGCTTAATGATATAGAAAATAACTTATCCAGTTAACTTTTAGGGAGAGCTTTATATAGAAAGCCAAGTTTTTTTTCAAACATGTCCCTTCCAACTTAAAAAAACGCTCCTTACATTTGCGGAAAAACTCTCTCAAACAAAAACTTTCCAACTTATACAAACAGATTAATTCATACAGACAACTTTATCCATATAGAACTTAATAAAAAACCAATCAAACTCCCCCTAAATCTAATGCGGTAATGTCAAACCTCAAAGTAAACAAAAGTCAAAAGAACAATAATAAATTGTAAAATTCTTAATCTATGTTACTGTGTGTTGTAAAGAACAAATGCCCAATAATTAAGACAAAATCACAATATGTTGTTAATGTTGTGCAGTGTGCTCCAGCTATGTTGATACAGTGATGTGCTCATGTGCATTGAAAATTTCAATTCTCATATTTCAATATGCAAGAGGAAGACTCATTATCAAAATGACAAAAGCCCCTTAGCTGGAAAGAGAATACCATGCCTTGAAAATCGAAATCGAAATGGAAAGAGAATACCATGCCTTGAAAATCGAAATGGTCGAACTTTGAAGAACAATAGAAATTAGATTGAGTTGTTGGAATGTTAGCGTTAACTGGTTCACGATTTGCATTCAGTATTCAACACTACTAAGCATTGGACATGTTTTTATAGTTAAAACTCAGTTGTCCAATTCCTAAATTATTAAACCCAAAACTAGTAATATGTGACAACTTGATTCCCCTTTAAGCTTTGATGCCCTGTGCAACCGCACGGGCTGCATGTGGCCAGGGCCGGCCCTGAGCTCCAATTATGGTGCTTCTATTTTCACTTCCTATATATAGTTCTTTCGAACCGGAATTGAGTGTTGATTCTAATATATGATTAAGTATGCTAACCTTTTTGTGATCTTAGCAATGAAAAATTAAGCCCCTTGTTAAGCACTGCTGATCCAAATACTTTGTTTTTTTAAGCAAATTCATGCTTGCCACACCTAGAACTTTAGAAGTGGAGCCAAAAAGTTCAATGATCTTGACTAAATACCTGTCAAAATTCAATTAGGACAACTTTTGGGAGATGGTTGATTTCAGGCAATGGTGGAACCTGTAGTGGAACACACTTGAATGAATTGGAGGTCATGATGCTGAAGCGTTCGTGATTTGGAATGATCCTACACTGATTAAGATATGGAATATAGCGTTCGTTCAGGTAAAGATCTTACGCTCTTTTGGCTGCATTAATATTTAATCTTAGTTATGTGTTTGGTCTTTTTTTTGTTTTTATATTCTGGGAGGGGATTGTATTTCGCTATGAGAAGGGTAAGAAGGTATCTCCACCCTTGGATCAATCATAATTGAAGATCAATTAGAAATACCCTTCTAAGCTAATTCATGGGTTATTTTGGGACTTAATGTGAACCATCAGATCAACACCAATTAAAAGTGATCAAGGGTCCAAATCCCTTCTTACACTTCTCACCTTAACTCTTATTCTCACACGATCTTTCGTCTCTGGATCTTTTCCCTATATATTATATTATATTATGTTATATTATATTCTATTACCTGTAATCTAGTCATAAATGCTCATTAAGGTTGTTGTAATCTAATGCTAAGTATTTGAACACAACAAACTTATGAACGTAAGATATTCGAGAGTTGACTTTTTATTTTAGCTACAAACTCACTCCTTTTCTCAATTGGAACAACTTTGTGGCATAAATTTGAGGTTGGATTTTTACAACAAATCGAGCCAAACGAGCGGATATGTCCCGCCCGAAGGTAGGGTCCACCGGGGGCGGAAAGAAGATGTACATAGACCTGACCTCTACACTGATAATATCGAGGTTTACTTTTTATATTCTCTAAAAGATCCTTCTTGGACTTGTGTAATTATGAGTTTGTTGTTACCTCCATTGGGCATTTATTGCACCTATTAAATTACACTATCCAAATTCCTATTTAAACCACTGAATTCTAACTGT
>NC_037544.1:1229477-1235315 GCF_001531365.2 Cynara cardunculus var. scolymus
GTTTTAAAGAATGCTATCTTGGACCTTCAACACGGAGAAACATCATTGCACGAAATATATTCCCCGATGTATTACCTTCAGGTTTGGGTCTGGGAACGCTTCCCAAATGTGAGACGTCGGGATAGCTCAGATGGGTCGACCCCAGGCGGCGACGACGACGACACAAGATTGGCCTGATGGGCCAACCCGAAGAATAAAGGTACAAATTACAGTACTTTAGAGATGGCTACACGGGCCGCAGATGATTTTGTGTGTCGGCCTTATCTTAACCACACCAATCATTTCATCTCCCGAACAATTTATAAAGAAAATTTGTCGCTTGAAAGCATCTACGAACGTGGATACAATGAAGAAGTGGACTCGTTCGCTCGGTGTTTGAGGGTATCTAAATTAGTCGGTTTACATGTTACTCAACAATACTTTCCCCATCGGGTATCGAAGCAATTTGGATATGATCAAGATATACCTGGAGATGTTTTGCAGCTAGAAAACAACAAAGATGCTTGGGACGACTATGCTACATCTTTAAAGAACGAAATCATATTCCTCCCATCGAGACACGCTGAAGGATGCACGACTGCACGGCTTGGTTTTAAAAAGCGCGATGCGGTCCGATGCGTTAAGGGTCCCAGAAGCCGATGTGTGATGTGTGATGCTGATGCGCTCGCATCACGCACGTGATGCCCCCGGTATTCAAAAAATATTTATAAATTAATTCTACATATCAATTTCTACCTTAAAAATACTTGCCTATCAAAATACTTCATTTATAACATAAAGTAGTTAAAAGAAGTGGCATTAGAATCTTAAAAAGTTCGTGAATCATAATAACAGAAGTACAGAACACACAAACTACTACCATGAAGAACACAATTACACAAGTAAACGTCTAATAGTCTCGATCCCTAAACTAAATGACCAACCAAGTGACCAACTAATACTCCCCAAGATCAGCATCATCAAACCCCAACACGGGTTCATCTCCCTCATCATTATCAAATCCTGCAATATCTGCTTCCACCTCAACTTCATCATCTTCATCCTGAAGAGCATGTTCTTTTCCTTTAGCACTTGATGGACCCGACCATTGGGCTTGGTTAATTATGAGTTTGTTGTTACCTCCATTGGGCATTTATTGCACCTATTAAATTACACTATCCAAATTCCTATTTAAACCACTGAATTCTAACTGTNCTTTAAAGAACGAAATCATATTCCTCCCATCGAGACACGCTGAAGGATGCACGACTGCACGGCTTGGTTTTAAAAAGCGCGATGCGGTCCGATGCGTTAAGGGTCCCAGAAGCCGATGTGTGATGTGTGATGCTGATGCGCTCGCATCACGCACGTGATGCCCCCGGTATTCAAAAAATATTTATAAATTAATTCTACATATCAATTTCTACCTTAAAAATACTTGCCTATCAAAATACTTCATTTATAACATAAAGTAGTTAAAAGAAGTGGCATTAGAATCTTAAAAAGTTCGTGAATCATAATAACAGAAGTACAGAACACACAAACTACTACCATGAAGAACACAATTACACAAGTAAACGTCTAATAGTCTCGATCCCTAAACTAAATGACCAACCAAGTGACCAACTAATACTCCCCAAGATCAGCATCATCAAACCCCAACACGGGTTCATCTCCCTCATCATTATCAAATCCTGCAATATCTGCTTCCACCTCAACTTCATCATCTTCATTCTGAAGAGCATGTTCTTTTCCTTTAGCACTTGATGGACCCGACCCATCATCGTTTACTCTCCGGCTCCCTCTTGATGCTCTAGTGAAATGAGGAGTCTCATACGCCCCGGAAGCTCTACCTACGTCATCCCACGTAAGATCATCATCAATAAATACCAAATCATCATCTTCATCATCATTGTCCATCCTCCCCATCAACCACTCATTACTTTCATCTATGTCTTCTAGGATGATAAGATCACTACTTCCCTCCTTATATCTACGTTGCAAGGCACGATTGAATTTCACATAGACCATGTCATTTAATCTTTCTTGTGCTAATCTATTCCGCTTCTTGGTGTGAAGCTGTCAAAAGTTTAATTGGATATTAGTTGATATATTTAAAATCAGATACCGAATTTATAATGTCATGTACGCCACTTACATGTTGAAACACACCCCAATTTCTCTCGCAACTTGTAGCACTACAAGTAAGACTAAGAACTCGTATAGCAAACTTTTGCAGGTTGGGAGATGAAGATCCAAATGTTGTCCACCACTCCGCTATAAGGAACAAATATTTAAAAAGTAAAATATCCATAGTGTGTAAGTAACTAAGTATAAAAATATATTTTCAATTTAAGATGATTACCTGGTGCCATTGCCTTCCTTTGCCTAATAGCCGCATTTCTACCAAATAGTCCTTCCGCATTTTGATACTTGCCTAATTCTCTTAAGATTAGGTCTTCTACTTGAGGACTTGGAGCCAATCTTTCAATGCAAGAATGTAACCTTCCATGACTTCTTCACAACTTACAACCCTTTGTGCATTGTCATAAAAGGTAGACGGGTTTAGGTAATGGCCCGCAGCATGCAATGGTCGATGGAGTTGACATTCCCACCGATTATCAATTATTTCAAATGCTTTCTTGTAAAGGTCCTCTTGATTGGGAAAGCTTTTAGCAATAGCCTCCTTAGCCCTATCCATAGCTTCATATATATAACCCATGGCCGGCTTTCTTTCCCCGTCAACTAACCTAAGAACACTAACAAGAGGGCCCGTCAACTTGAGAGCATACACAATATTCCTCCAAAACGTCTCTTGTAAGATGTAGGAGTGCAACATCTTTCCCTTTGGTTCACTTGACCATTCGCTATCCATCCATTCTTGAGAAATAACCATCTTTCTCAAGTTATTCTTCTTTTTGTGAAATTGAAGAAGAGTGATAAAAAATGTAGCAAATCTTGTGATTGCGGGCCTATGCAAGTTCCTTTGATTCGTGAACTTCCGCATCAAGTTCACTAGACCAACAAAGTTGTATATGTATCCATTGGCGAACATTGCCTTCTTCAAATAACTTTTGACCCGAGGAATTTGTTTTCCGATATCCTCTAACATAAGATCTATGCAATGGGCAGCACATGGAGTCCAATAAAGATGCTTTCTCGTAGCTTCTAGCATCTTCCCTTTAAAGTTTAAAATAAAAATATTAGGTGACAAAATACATAGTAGTATTAAACATACATAGTATTATTATTACATATATAATATTATTAATATATAAATTATAATTAGGAATAGACTAAAATAGTAACTCATACCCGCTTTAACGTACGCAAATGCATTATCGGTGATCACTTGGACTACATTTTCTTCTCCAACATCCTCCACCATTTTATCAAGAATCCCAAACAACAAATTTGCGTCTTTAGAGACATCGAAAACATCCATAGACTTCACAAATACAGAACCCCTTGGAGAGTTCACCATAAAGTTAATTATGTCTTTTTGGACAACCGAATCACGCCATCCATCCGATAAAATAGAGCAACCTTTTTGGGCCCATTCCTTTTTATGTTCTTTTACTTCTTCTTCAACGGTTTTTACTTCTTGGTTGAGTAAAGGAACTCTTAGCTCATACATTCTTGGTGGTTTCATTCCAGGGCCAAATTGGCCAATAGCTTCAATCATTACACTAAAGCTATCATAAGTAGCGGCATTAAAAGGAATGCTGGCATCATAAAACCACCTTGCTATTTGCGTACAAGCTTTATCCCTTAACTCCTTTCGAACCACCGCATTTATGGTTTGTTGTATCCCTCCTTTTCCATCTTTTTTACTTTTGATCACGTCTTCAGGATTAGGAGTGAAGAACCTATCTAGGGGACCTTTTTGTCTCGGTCTTTTTCGTGTGGGCACCTTACTACTACCACCTTCTATTTCAATACAATCATCGTCCTTTTCACCAAGATCATAATCATCTGAATGCAAGTAACTTGAGTTCATTAAATTCTCCACCTTTGCTACTTTTTTTTCCTGCATATAAGACTTTATTTCTTCTTTTACATGTTCTGGACAATTTGGACAACTAGTAACAGCCGATAGACCTCCAATAAAATGCCATTTTAAACGATATACACCACCCTTGACTACTTTACCACAAAAGTGGCAAGTGAAATTGTTCCTACATTTAGGATCTTGAGTTCCATATTTTCTACCGGGTCACCTGATGAAGTGTTTGAATTTGAACTCGTAATAGGTTCCGATTCCGACATTCTGTAAGTTGGTCGACTTCTGATTCTTCACTTTGCTTCTGTCGATTGTCGAGCTTCTTCTTCTAGGCTGTCGATCTTTTACTACTATCGACTACTGCTGTTGCTTCTACTTCTACTTCTTCAATATATGACTTCTCGTCGTTTTCTGCTTCTTTGCTGGTTGTCGAGTATCGACCTGGTTATCGACTGTCGAGTATCGCGCTTTCTGCTTCTTTGCTGGTTCTACTTCTTCGCTGTCGGCTACTTCTATTAGGTCGATAACATTAACAGGCTGTCTCTTAACGTTCTATTTTACTTTAACGTTCTATTTTACTTAAGAAGCCCAACTAAACACTGGAAAAAAGCCCAAAAACGCAACATACATGATGCGCTGATGCACAAATGATGCACGCATCGAGTGATGCGTAGGTGATGCGATCGCATCATGGAATCGCAACGCATCAGACCCTTTGATGCGTTTTCTTCAGCGCATCACAGCGCATTGCACATCAGATCGCATAATGCGCACATTTTTAAACCCAGCTGCACGGTATGAGGAATGGTGGCGGAATGGGCCCGTTGAACCTTCGGGTCATTGTGTGCCGGCTCTGCCAAGAAGACAACGTCGTAGAAAGTTAAGATCAAATTAGTTTCTTTATAGTAAACCCTTAGCGGTCTTTTGTTGTTAATAGGATGTTTTTGCGTGTCGTAGAAAGTTAAGAGTAAATTAGTTTCGTTATGGACGGTTGTTAATCAGTTAAGTCGATCGAGTAATGATTGTGTGGTGTCGTTTTCATATGGTGCATTATATACCGTGTCGTGAACAACTATAATTAGTAACGAATTATTTCGTTATAGAAAGTCAACATTTATGTCGTTGGTTAAGAATCTTTCGGTTTTTCGAATCTTTTATCGCACTCAAATGTTGCTTTATGTCATGGTACCTAAAAGGTTCAACAACAAGAACGTTGGCGGTGGGAGCGTGGTGGATAAAGACGAGTTGATGATAGAATCAGCCCGAGTTTAAATACTGTCATCTATTTTGGGACTTAATGTGAACCATCAGATCAACACCAATTAAAAGTGATCAAGGGTCCAAATCCCTTCTTACACTTCTYACCTTAACTCTTATTCTCACACGATCTTTCGTCTCTGGATCTTTTCCCTATATATTATATTATATTATGTTATATTATATTCTATTACCTGTAATCTAGTCATAAATGCTCATTAAGGTTGTTGTAATCTAATGCTAAGTATTTGAACACAACAAACTTATGACGTAAGATATTCGAGAGCTGACTTTTTATTTTATCTACAAACTCACTCCTTTTCTCAATTGGAACAACTTCGTGGCATAAATTTGAGGTTGGATTTTTAAAAAGAATCGAGCCAAACGAGCGGATATGTCCCGCCCGAAGGTAGGGTCCACCGGGGGCGGAAAGAAGATGTACATAGACCTGACCTCTACACTGATAATATCGAGGTTGACCTTTTATATTCTCTAAAAGATCCTTCTTGGACTTTGTAATTATGAGTTTGTTGTTACCTCCATTTGGGCATTTATTGCACCTATTAAATTATACAATCCAAATTCCTATTTAAACCACT
>NC_037544.1:1236612-1242766 GCF_001531365.2 Cynara cardunculus var. scolymus
GGTATCGAAGCAATTTGGATATGATCAAGATATACCTGGAGATGTTTTGCAGCTAGAAAACAACAAAGATGCTTGGGACGACTATGCTACATCTTTAAAGAACGAAATCATATTCCTCCCATCGAGACACGCTGAAGGATGCACGACTGCACGGTATGAGGAATGGTGGCGGAATGGGCTCGTTGAACCTTCGGGTCATTGTGTGCCGGCTCCGCCAAGAAGACAACGTCGTAGAAAGTTAAGATCAAATTAGTTTCGTAATAGTAAACCCTTAGCGGTCTTTTGTTGTTAATAGGATGCTTTTGCGTGTCGTAGAAAGTTAAGAGTAAATTAGTTTCGTTATGGACGGTTTTTAATTAGTTAAGTCGATCGAGTAATGATTGTGTGGTGTCGTTCTGGTATGGTGCATTATATATCGTGTTGTGAACAACTATAATTAGTAACGAATTATTTCGTTATAGAAGGTCAACGTTTATGTTGTTGGTTAAGAATCTATCGGTTTTTCGAATCTTTTATCGCACTCAAATGTTGCTTTATGTCATGGTACCCAAAAGGTTCAACAACAAGAACGTTGACGGTGGGAGCGTGGTGGATAAAGACAAGTTGATGATAGAATCAGCCCGAGTTTGAATCTTGTCATCTACATTTGCGCTTGTGGCCACTAGGAGATTTATCTGAGGGCTCCGGGTGAAACCTACTGTTGCAATTTGCCATGGGATTTGCAACATCCCAGCCTAATCGTACCAGATATTGTCCGCTTTGTCCATACTTGGACTCATGCTTTTAAAAAGCGCCTAATAATCCCTTATAAGGCAACCTTTGTTCCCCTCCCCAACCAATCCACCCCATTGGAAGCACAACGTTCTGATAATCTCGGGCTAACCGTACCATATATTGTCTGCTTTAGGGTAGACACAAGGTCTACGTTCATCCAACTCCGACCCCAACTCTGTGTGGGATTTACTGAGTTTGTTTGATATTGCTCATTTTTTTTCTATTTTTTAGGATGTTAACAAGCAAGTTTAACCAAAAACGCACAAATGGAAGTGTTGCTTTTGATACGCAAATTAGACTCCTCTTTTATTACATTCCTTTCGTTTGATCTTCAAATAATCAAATCATTATTGTTATGTTCTTAAATCTATGGATACCATCAGATATGGCTGTGAATCGAGTCTCTAAGTCGCTAGATTGCCGACACTCAGTACAACAAAATTGGCTTTATAGGACGCCTAGAATGTCTAAGCGTTCTAATAGAATACATTATAAAACGTAAGTTTATAGGACCAAATCATAAAGCTTCTATATAAAAGTGTTACAATAGGTTTATAGGACGCTTTTGGACGTTTTAACAAGTTCTTTAGGACGATTTTAAAATAGTCTCATATTAACTCTTTTGTAGGACATTTATGAGAAGTGTCCTATAAACCCATATTTTTATAGGACGCTTTTTCAAATAGTGTCGTATAAAATAGCTAATATGACACTTTATTCTAAAAGCATCCTAAAAAACTTGTTAAAATGCCTAAAAGCGTTCTATAAACCTATTGTAACACTTTTAGATAAGACACTTTTTGGTTTGGTCCTATAAAGTCGATTTTTATTAGGGGCATACATTTTAGGGGACCTATAAAGTCAATTTTTGTTTGTGTAGTGATTTTCTGGGTGCTTTCTGCTTTTGTATGGTGTTGCTTACTTGCTTTGATATCACGACTCATGAAGTCTTACTACGGTATTTTTCTATAAAAGTTGTCATCTGAAGCACATCATGTCGGATTTAACTCGTTATTATACATACGCGTTACACACGAAGCACCACATTCATGTCGGTATATACTTCTATTTTCATGTTCATATCGTTATTCACAAAAGATATGCTTCTTTTTGTTTAAAAACAGTATAAGAATCAAGTTTATAAATAGCAGATTTTTCATTTTCTGGAAATCAAGAATTCGGCTTCTGCATTTAAAGCCGGGAAAGAAGCTAAAGTTTCGGCAAAGTCGCCCCACCCTTTTGCCAACTGAGCTACACATCAGATGCAAGAAAGAAGCTAAAATTTGGGCAAAGTCGCCCCATTCTTTGCCAACTGAGCTACACAGCGGATGCAAGAAAGAAGCTAAAATGGAGAACTAGGTACGTATTTTATCATCTAACAAATTCTCCATGAATACATACGGTAATTGATTATTTGTAGTAATCTTTTTTATTTTTATGGCGTTGTTTTAATTTGTTGGACGCGTTAAATTGGTATATGCAAGCGGGTTCTATAGTCGGTTTCCCCTGAGTCACTGATCTGAGTCTCCTAAAGTATAAAAATCTGAACTTGCAATACTTTATTTATAAATGAATCAAGAAATCTGTTGATCCACCATAAACCCTAAACCCTAAACCCTAAACATGTTCATATGATATGTGGAGAAGGAATGATGGACCTGAAACTAGATCAAACACGATAGGAAACAATTTAAAGTCTGAATAACAGAAGGAACAAAGACGACGATAACTGGATTAACTGCGAATTCTTGAAAGGTGAAGCTTTAAAGATCTTGAAGGAATTTCGGAACCTTAAATCCCCGACTTCCAACTTTGTATGCAATCTAAATTCCTATTTAAATCAACGGTTCCAACTCTTGGGGGTGGCCTAAACATCAAAGCCTCTACAAATCGGGATCTTTTTGCAGTCTAGTTAATGAAGTTTATCTTTCCGTTTATGAAATTGTCTATTTACATCGCAAGAAAATCTTTTAAATAGGACGTTTTATTGTTTGGTCCTATAGATATAGATCTATTTATAGGAAGCCTAAATTGTCTAAGCGTCCTAATAGAATACTTTATAGAACTTAGGTTTATAGGACCAAACTATAAAGCATCCTCTCTAAAAGTGTTATAATAGATTTATAGAACGCTTTTAGACGTTTTAACAAGTTTTTTAGGACGTTTTTTAAAATAAACGAGGAGAAACCCCAAGACCTAGTTTTTGTCTGCCAGTTGAGCTGACCCTAATGGTTATCCCTTGCTTGTGTATATCTAGCAACAATGGAAGCCAATTTTGACCACCTTTAGATTGGTCAAACTTTAGTTCACATAGACTTTATGACGTGGCTCATCACCAACCATCAGATTTTGTTAGAAAAATGTCATCATCATATCTAAAGTCAAGAAACTAAAAAAAGTCAAACTTTCAATCACCCAAAAGTGGAATATATGGATTTCTTAGATGCAAAGAACTCAGTTAAGCGAAGTTGGATTTTTTCTGTTTCAAGAACTCATTGGTACTTCTTGCAGGTTTCGATTCTATCGATTCCATGGCGCATTCCGTTCAAGAAGTGGAACTGCAAACCACAAGTATGTTTTGAACTCCGAAGTCTTGTTTCACTTCTTATTGATAAGAGGTGGTGTTGAAGTCTGTTGAATCATAAGGGATGGTTTGGTTGGTTTTCCATTAAAGCAGCTTAATGGGACTCACAGCTTATTCAGTCAGCTATACATGACTGTTTGGTAGTGGCTTGATGATATTGAAAATGGCTTGTTCAGTAAGCTTCAAAGGAGAGCTTTATGCAGAAAGCCAATATTTTTCAAAACGTGCATATCCCAATTAAAAAACATGCTCATTTCATCTATATGAAAAAAACCCTCCCAAACAAAAACCATTCCAATCTATACAGACAGATTAATGCATGCAGACAGCTTTATCCATACAGGACTTAATGGAAAACCAATCATGCAACCCCTAAGTCCTGTATGGATAAAACTGGCTATGTGGATTAATCTGTCTGTATAGATTTGGAAGGTTTTGTTTGGGAGGGTTTTTCCACAGATGGAAAGAGCGTGCTTTAATTTGGAGGGACAAAAAAAAACTTGGTTTTCTGCATAAAACTCATCTCTAAAAGCTTACTGAATAAGCCACTTTCTATATTATTAAGCCACTACCAAATAGTCATGTATGGCTGACCGAATAAGCAGCGAGTCTTATTAAGCTGCTAACAAACTGTTTCCTTTTTGTAAAAGGTGGTACTGAAGTCATCTTTCTCTGTTATTTTTTCTTCTTGACAGCTAAAGATGGCGATCACGGGATCTCCTCGAGTTCTACCGCTGTAGTTCAAATTCCGAAACCTCGAAACTACCGATGGTGGTTCCGTGTGGCAGTTTACGTTATATTTCTGTTAGCCGGTCAAGCAACCGCCACCCTTTTGGGTAGACTTTACTATGACAAAGGTGGTAATAGTAAATGGATGGCTACTTTCGTTCAATCTGCAGGCTTCCCGATCTTGATCCCAATCCTACTTTTCTTCTTTCCGTCCGTCAATTCCGCCGCTGCCGCCACATCCTCGCCGCCCATCTCCGCCCTTTTGCTTCTTTACGTATTCTTTGGCCTACTCTTGACCGGTGATAACTTGATGTATTCTTACGGTCTCCTGTACCTTCCCGTATCTACGTATTCCTTACTATGTGCAACTCAATTGGCATTCAACGCCCTTTTTTCGTTTCTATTAAACTCGCAAAAGTTCACTTCGTTGATCATTAATTCTCTGTTTTTACTCACGGTTTCTGCCTCCCTTCTTGCTGTTAATTCGGATTCAGATAACTCGACAAAAATCTCGAAAGGGAAATACGTAATCGGGTTTTTATGCACTCTAGGTGCATCCGCCGGTTATTCTCTATATCTTTCCCTTTTGCAACTATCGTTCGAAAAGGTAATCAAGAGTGAAAACTTCCGAGTGGTGTTAGAAATGCAAATATACCCTTCGTTCATTGCGACCTGCGGTTGTGTGGTCGGACTTTTTGCGAGCGGAGAATGGAGCGGGTTAAAAACTGAGATGAATGATTATAAAGAAGGGTCGGTTTCGTACGTAATGACACTGGTGTGGATAGCGATCGCGTGGCAAATTTGTTCGGTTGGGATTTTGGGGTTGATATTTGAAGTCTCATCTCTTTTCTCGAATGTGATTAGTACGTTGGGGTTGCCTGTCGTTCCCGTTCTTGCTGTTATATTTTTCGGAGATAAAATGGATGGCGTGAAGGCCATCGCGTTGCTTCTTGCCTTATGGGGCTCGATTTCGTATGTGTATCAACATTACCTCGATGATTCGAAATCGAAGGCAAAGGCGAGGTTCGTTGTAAGTGCCAATGATGGTTCAGGTAACGTGTAGTATCGTACCAGAACCGTCATTGGCTCAACAGTACTTGAGTCACTGATAGAGCACAAACTCTCTGGAAGTTAAGGGTTTAATTTTTACCAGATATGAAAAGTGTGTATATAAATTGTTATATGCTTAAAAAAATAATGTCATACTCATTCATGTTATTTTATTTGATTAAAGTTGTATAATGAATTATTATATATATATATATATAAAGAGAGAGAGTTTGTTTTAAATGCAACCTATCACATTTGTATAATCAATGCAACCCAATAAATTGAGATGTTTATGGAAATGATGAGAATTCATTTAAATTATGATTTGAATATTTATGGAAGATGAATAAAGTTTATTAATTATGATCAATACTTTATATTAGGAAACAATCAAAACTTATATGAAATCACATATTCATCAAATTAAATGGACGGTTGAGATTGAGTTGTATTGGTTGTACAAATGTAAAGGGTTATATTAGTTTAGTTTTAATATTGCAAATTTGCAATTTATTTTATAAAGATAAATATTAAACATTATGTTATAACTTAATGATTATTTTAATTATAATTTAGATTTTTTATTATATGTATATTCTAAATATATATATATATTTGTATAAAATATATTATCTATACATATAAACACGAAGTTTATTAATATAATTATCATATATGATTTTAGATAAATATAAAAATAAATATATTGTATAATAAAAATATTAAAACATTTAATTTGTTTTTTATTATTTTTATTTTTGCAAATAATATTAAATTGAATATCACATCACTCGTCATATCACTATGATATTTAAATGTTTAAAACTTTGTATCATAATGAAAGTTAAAAATATGAATCAAATTAAATACAATGTTTTTTCATGCAATTTGTCCTTAATTTTTTTAACTTAATTCTTTGTATCTTATAATAAAAATACGATAAAATATGAAGAAAAAAAATTAAGATAAAAATTGTGTAAATACAATCTGCATTTAATTTTTTGAAAAATATAATAT
>NC_037544.1:1242856-1299004 GCF_001531365.2 Cynara cardunculus var. scolymus
AAAAAAAAAAAAATGCAGTTAACTCTAACCTATGTTCTGTTTCAATATTTATTATAATATTAAAATATTCTATAAATTAATTATTTCAATACGATTTTTAAAGAATACATATAAAAACACATTCAACGTTATTGGTACAAACAATTAAAATAATATTTTTTATGGGTTATTTGACAGTTGTCGAATGGTTTGGTGCAAAATGATTAAGTGGTACAGAATGATTAAAAAGCTCTCATGATATAATACAAAATAAAATATAATTGTTTAGTAATTATTTACAATGAAATTAAGATGCTGAATGGTTAATGGAGATAAATGATATAAAATCATTCAGAAAGTTTTAAAACATTTAAAAGACACACTTTTTTTTCCAAACAAGATTCACCTCTCAACGGTTCAGAAGCTGTCTCTTAATGAAACTTTGGTGGTGGGAACAGTGATGAACCTCCATCTAAAAGGTTGTTCGTTAAAGATTTCGTCCAAGTCGTCAAAGATTCTATCACTACAGTGTATACACATATATACATATAGAACACGTTTCAAATACACCATTTTTTGTTTGTACAACCAATGCACCTCTGATCTAAACCGTCCATTTTATTTATTTTTCAGTTTTTTTAATTAATAATCGATAACTATCTTTTCAACCTCATCAAAAGTTGACTGTAGATGAATTAATTGATGGTTAAGATGAGGTTGCATTGGTTATATAAATGTAATAGGTTGCAAAATAAACCACCTTCACACACACACACACATGTATATATATTGAAAATAAAACGATTAAGAAAATAAAAATACAAAAATGCCCTTCAACTTACAACATGTTGACTAACAAAGTTAAAGTCATGAATCATTTTCAAAATAAAGTCATGAATCATTTTCAAACCATAATATCTATTCTATCTATAGTATATTATAAAATATTTGACAAAAACTCTTAAAAATCATTTTTTATGCATGAAATACTATTTATTGATGCATATTACTCAAAATTCAAGATTACAAAATGCATAAGTACAACTTATTAAGCTTCATATTTGAATTCGTGTAACTAACCGTAGATAAATATAATCAAATAGAAGATAAAATTCTCATTTTAAATATATTTAAAACATAATCAGAATAATTATTGAGATGTAACAGAATACTTAGTTATTATCTTTATAAAAATTATATTATCAAACAAAAACAAAATACTTTGTCGTTAAATCTAAATTAAGTTATAATTAAAAAATTGAATTTTAGAAATTCCAAAAAAAATGAAAATTCATATATATATTTTTTAATTTGTATGATATATTTAAATTTACTTGTTCAAAACCACATAAATTCATATTATAATATCGACAAAGACCAAAAAAATAAAATAAAATATTAAAATCAAGATGTATTCAATGCATTACGTGAATGCCTTTTTAATACTTGTTAAAACATAAAGTTGATATTCATAAATTTACGTAATTATAAATTACAAGAACGAAAATGACAATTTAATCCTTAAAATTCTGTCCAAAATTTGAAGATTTATAATTTCTTTTATATATAAATAGAGTAGCGGTTGGAATTTGTATGGAATGGAGGGAGCAACACAGTTTGATGCCTTCTCCTTCCCCTCACTTTCCCCAAAAGAGAAAGTAATCACCAATCAGTCCCTTCGTCTTCATCCATTGCAAAACCTCCATACCCACCGCCATCTCCATTTTTCGCTCAAAACCCTCCGCCATTATTCCATAAAGATTCCTGCTTTTAGCGAATGCATCAACCGCCATTGAAATCCCTAATCTTTGATCACTGGTTAGCTTTATTTCTCTTATCTTTCTACACACACACACATAGATGCATCTCTCTCTCTCTCTCTATATATATATATATACACACACACACATATATATACATCCTTATATGTTCGTATATCACTCTCTGCGTTTTCAATTTTTGGTGTTTCGATGATCAAGATAAGGAAAATGGAAGATTGCCCTTGTTTGTTTTTGTGATGATATCGATCATCGATACTGTATATAACTTAGCATTCTGATTTCAATAGTGTTTCGTGATCATTGCGATTATCGATTTATTAGTATACTTGAATGATTTCTGTTTGGGGGTTTAGTTTTTCAGAAATCTCGAATTCGTTTCCATTACTCGTAATAGTTTAGGATGAACGAATCGAAGAACTGATCATGCTTTTTTAGGGTAACAATTTCAATTTCATTGAAGTTTACTGGTTGAATATTTTTAGGGTTAAGTAATCGAGTGAAGATCCTATTTTGGGGGTTCTTGAAAATGGTGTTGAATCTTCTAAAATTAACTTGGTAATGTTTATGTTTGAAGATTGGATCATGATTTTGTGTTGTTATAGTAGTATAATTTATGGGGAAATCTTTCAATTTTTCTAAATTTAGATTGATATGGATCAGATTGGTTAAATTTTGGAATTAAACATGAAGATTTTGAATATAAGTGGGGGCTGTTTTTTTAAAGTTGTCTGTGTGGATTATTCCTCTAGAAGCTTACTGAATAAGTCACTTTCTATGTTATTAAGCCATTACCAAAGAATCAGTGTATGGTTGGCTGAATAAACTGCGAGTCTCGTTAAGCTGATGAAACTACTAACAGACAGGCCCCTTAGTGATGTTTTTATGTTCATAAAGATTTTGGTTGCTATAATTCTCTTTGCTGTCTGTATTGTAAAGCTGTTATGATCCGTGATTATTCCGTTAAGTTAATTGGTGCTACAAATTGCTAAACGCTTTGAATGTTTTCGGTTTTGTTGATTTAATCACGAATCTTGATATTTTATCGGTTATTTGTCTTTTTAAAGGAAAATTAGAGGGTAGATTATGAGCAACATAGAGATTCAACGTACGTGTGATTGGATTGACGTTATTAGCCAACTGCCGGATTGTATTCTTCATCATATTCTATCGTTTATTCCCACGAAAGATGTCGTCAAGACCTCGATACTGTCAAAAAGATGGAACAATCTTTGGACTTCTGTTCCAAATCTAGATTTCGATGATGCATTGTTGTATGCTAGTGAGATGGACGGTCGGGATCCACCTGAGGTGGCGTGTTTCATGAACTTCGTAGAACGAGTTCTTTTATTGCGTGATGCATCAAACATGGAGAAGTTTCGTTTATCGTGTCGTGTTTGCTTTAACGCGTCGCGGATTCATTCGTGGATTTCTGCTGCTATCATGCACAACGTCCACGAGCTCGATCTTTGCCTCTTTGCCGAAGATCCATCCGTGCTCCCTCGCTCCATGTTTTCTAGCGTATCGTTAACCATCTTGAAGATAGAAATGAATTGTATTCTCGAACTCCCGAATTCCGTCTGCTTGCCGTATCTAAAAATCTTGCACCTTTCTCTAGTTACGTTCATGGATGACGAATCTACACAAAAGCTCTTTTCTGGGTGTCGAATTCTTGAAGAATTGGTTATGCTAGATTGCGAGTGGATGAACTTAAAGAACATCACAATATCTAGTTTGACCCTAAAGCGTTTAACGATAGATGATCTACCGTATTTTGGTCCGCCCGATGCTCCTAGAGGCTGTACGATCGAGATCAATACACCAAATCTTGCATACTTGAAGTATACCGGCTATCTTTCAAACGAGATTTTCTTGTATGATGTATCGTCACTGGTCAAAGCATACATTAGCGTACCGATTCCAAACGAGCGGCAGAAAGAAGTTGTGTTTCATGTTGTTGGTCTGCTCATCGGGCTGCGGAATGTCGTGACTTTGCGGGTATCTAATTGCACCATCGAGGTACTTGGCCATATCTGTCTTTTCACTAGCCGGGGTCTTATTGGAAACAGCCTTTCGTAGTCTATTCAGGGGAAAGATCAGGTCTGCATACATTTTACCCCCTCCCCGGACCCTGTATTCGGGTGGGATTTATAACCTTTTTATAAAAAAATTACAAAAATAACCAAAAAATGCATGTGGGCCTGCCAAATTGTTGATGGAAAAGTTACACTTTGAACCCTTCAAAAATTTTAAGTTACACTTTGAACCCTTCAAAAATTTTAAATTACACTTTGAAACCATCAAAGATTTTGCCTTTTTTTCTTCTCTGATTTTATCATGCTGACTTTCTTGCTTTTTCTTGTTTGTATGCAAAGTCTCTTGTATTAGCAGGTAACATGCTGGTTCATCTTCCGGTTTTCCTGAACTTGGATCGTTTAGAATTGAGCATGGAAATTGGAAATCCGACCGTTGGATCATTGATGAAATTGCTCAACTGCTGTCCAAATCTACGATCTCTTTGTATCACCGAGGTAGATTGCAAGTTTACAACAAAGAGTCTGTTTGTTAGCAGCTTAATGAGACTCGCTGCTACATGATTGTTTGGTAGTGGCTTAATAATATAAAAAGTGACTTATTTAATAAGCTTTAGGGGCCGAGGTTTATGCAGAAAGCCAAGTATTTTCCGAACCTGTCCTTCCTGATTAAAAGCACCCTCCTTTCATCTATGAAAGAACACTCCCAAACAAAAACCTTCCAAATATATACAGACAAATTGGCTATTTTACAATTTGTTGTTATCTTTTGGGTCCCAATGGGATTAGTCGAGCAGCGCACAAGCTGGCCCGGACACCCACAGTTACCCAAAAAAACTAACTCTATTCAAAGCAAGATGCAAATGATCGAGATACTTATATGGTTTATGGTATGCAGGGATTTGGTCATGATGTATGCCTTGATGAAAACGATCTTATTCTGTCGTGGCTACCTAAATGCATGTCGTCCCGCCTTAAAACGCTGGTTATCGGAAACTTCCATGGACATGATTCGGAAATACGTTTTCTGAAATGCTTTTTGCAGCGTGGACTTGTTTCAGAGAAAGTCGATATTTGTTGTTGTGAGAATTTGTTGGGAGATCCGAGCAGGCGAAAAGCAGTCAAGAAAGAGTTGGAAATGATCGCGAGGGGCTCTTCGTCCTGTGTCGTCACATTCTCATGAAACTTTGTACGTATTTTTGGTCTTGTAAGATCGTTTTATTGGTTATATGTACGCATTTTTGATGTTATGCGACTGTTAGTTCTTTAGAAACTAATTACGTTTCTTGATCTTTGATAGGAGTTCTTGGAGATCCGTTTTTGTTAGTGTCGTTTGTTGGTCAGCTGGCTCTACCTTTTTGACGATGGCAGCGAGTGACTTAAGTTTGCCGTGGTTCCTACGTTTTTGGCTCGTCTTTTCGACAGTATGTCGTAGTGAAGGAAGGTATATATGTGTGGTCATTTTGGGAACATTTTGTGGGTTGTAGAGTTTGTTCACATATGGAGAGCTTAGTAGTACATACAGATTTACATATATATGTATATGTATATATCTATATACAGGGTTGGTTCACGTGAGACCAACTTGTTTTCGTGAGACAATTTTTTTACACTTGAAACTTCACAGCAAAACGTTGTGAAGGTAAAAAAAAAGCCAAATCTTCACAACAAAAACACTATAAAGGTTACCTTCACAGCGTTTTGCTGTGAAGTTTCAAGTGTAAAAAAGTGATCTCACGGGTCTCACGAAAACAGTCTAGTCACGTGATCCAAGTCTATATATATATATGTATAAACACTATATATTGTGGGCTGCTCCTGGATTTTGTTTAGCCATACATAGAAGCCAGCATTTTGTAAGATCTTGTGTTTCTAAATTCTGTTTTGGGTTTCTTTTGCTTTGCGAAGTTCTTCCTAATATCTTTACGAGCTCGGCTCGAGAAAATAATACAAGGGTCGAGATCTAATAAATCTTTTCAAACTACTATTTGAGCCGAGATGCTCGTTTAACGGGTTTTTTAGTTAACATTATGACCTGCAATTCGAACTTCATAAGTTCCTTTTAAGGTTCAAAATCGAGATCGATTAACTCGTTTATCGGTGGTTCAAGCTCGATAGTTTTATATTTCAAGTTTATGTAAGGGGTTGTTTGTTTACCTCTTAATAGTTTCATTAAGAGGCATCATCATTAAGAGGTGAATCTTGTTTGACGAAAAAAAAAGTCTGTCTCTTAATGGTTCCAAAACCTATTGAATGATTTTGTATGTAAGGTCTCTCTTAGCCGTTCAACATCCCAATTTCATTGTAAATAGTTACTAGATAATTATATTTTATTTTGCATTATATCATAAGAGATATTTAATCACTTTATATCAAACCATTCAATAACTGTTAAACAGCCTTTAAATGATTTATTGGTAAACGTGTATTTAATAATATCTATGGGAATATTTAGCCGTTACGTTGATTAATCAAAGTTGGTGTATGGATCCATTTAACCACGTTTTAATTAATTAATTGACCAAATTTTAACATTTTTTAAATGTCGAAAAAGATAATTTCTTTTTGATTAAAATCAGTGAGTAATTTAATTGGTTGGTAATATCATATGAACTATTTATTTTTAGTTGGTACATAGTATAAAATAATGTATTTTAACTTTATTTTGTGGGTAACGTACTTTCAGAACTTTTATTTTGGTATCGAAGATGTAAAATTTTAAACATTTAAATACTCGGATAATCGGTTGAAGCATTAACCGGTTACCATATTGATGTGACGAGTGATGTGGTACCCTTCTAGTGTATATATATAATATATATATATATATATATATATTACCGGTAAAAATTTAATAATATTATTTACTTACCGTGTAAGATTTTGGTCTACTAAAATGACATCGTATGCAACAATTTACCCAGTAAGCGCTTAACGTGGTAAGAGTCGTCGCCCTCACTTACCGAGTAAGACTCATTGTTCTTGTCTCGCTTTTACCAGGTAAGATTCTTGGTACTTACCATATTTATCCAATAGGATAATGTGACTTGTTAAACGCTTACCTGTGTAAATGTTTGGTAAACAACCCCTAAGTTTAGTAGGTGGGATGGTAAATGGGAGGTGGTGAATTCACCAATGGAGGCTGGAGGTCAGTATAAGTGACGGTGTTTGGCAGGGGTGAGGCTTCACCAACGATGAAGGTGTTAGTGGGTTGGGAGATGACGTTATCCTAATTATATTTTAGATTTTTTTTATTTAAAATGAGATTTTTATCTGTAGTTAGTTACACGAATTCAAATATGAAATTTTAATAAGTTGTACTTATGCACAATTATATATTCTTGAATTTTTTAAATAATATACATCAATAAACAATATTTCATACATAAAAAAGTGATTTTAATTTTTTTTTATCAAATGCTTTATAATATAGTATATATATATATATATTTTAAAGAATCATACATATAATATATAAATACAATTTTCTTTAATTAAAATTAAAATTAAACAAAAAGCTAAATTGATTAAATTAAACAAAAGTTAACAGGGTTATGAGAAGAGACACAAATCCAAAGCAAAAAAAATGATTATTTCGTTTAGGGGGCTTAATATGAATTTTCCTATAACCACAGGGACTAAAGTTGTAATTTACACAAAAACAAAAGTTTAGTTAAAAGACACCGTAATATAACGTACGGTGGAAAAAGCGGCCGTTACAAAGGGAGAAAAAAGGTATACACGTGGCAAACACTGATAGGATGTTCAATATAGAAAAGCGTAGGCTTAAAGAATCAGCAAGCCTTTGAAGACCGCCCTTTTCCTTCCCTTCCACCACCCTCAGTAATAAATTACTCCACTTTAATATTTTATTCGATTAAAAGTCTTCACAGATCTTTATACCATGAAACTGGTTTGGTGGCTCTGATTTCCAGTTTATATATACATATATATATATATATATATATAGATTGCACCTAACCCCCATCAAAGATCAAACCTTTATTGAAACGAATTTATCGATTTTCAGTCAAAACCCACACTTGATCTTACAAGGGTTTACAGAATTTTGTATAATTTAATCGTACAAAATGATCTGTTCTTTGCAGCAGGCTCAGGGATTCGGTTGTCGTTCCAATGTCGTTACTCACCGGAGAAAACCCCTTGTTCAATTCTCGGTTTTACCATCGATTTCTGTACCGAAAGTACCCAGTTTCTCTGCTGTTTCTCTTTCGAAACCTCTGCATATTTCTTCATTCGAGACGTATGGATCATTGGAAATAGAATCTAAGAGGAAACCCTTGGTTTTCTGCAAAGCATATGAGGTTGATCGACCTGAAGAAGGAGGACTTGAGAAGGTTGAATCAGCAAGAAAAGTGAAGATTGGGTTCTATTTTGCAACATGGTGGTTTTTGAATGTGATTTTTAATATTTATAATAAGAAGGTTTTGAATGCTTTTCCATTTCCATGGTTGACATCAACTTTATCTCTTGCTGCTGGATCTCTCATCATGTTAATCTCTTGGGCAACAAAAGTTGCTGAAGCACCTAAAACTGATCTTGACTTCTGGAAATCCTTGTTCCCTGTAAGTAATTTTGACTTTTTAGGGTTTCATTTCAACATTTTTGACATCTGATATCTGGGTTTTGTGTGATTTGTTCTTTATATACATGGGTTTTCTTTTATTTATGTTTATTTCATCTGGGTTTTGTGTAATTATACTTTTTATACCTGGGTTTTCTTTATTTGTGTTTATTTCATCTGGGTTTTGTGTGATTATACCTGGGTTTTCCTGTAACTGTGTTTATTTAATCTGGGTTTTCCTGTAACTGTGTTTATTTAATCTGGGTTTTGTTTAAATATTGATTTCTTATATGGGTTCTTTAAAAGTTCTTCAAAAGTTCTGGGTATGTTTCTTTTTTGGGAGGGTGTTCCAGACTATACCTGGACCGGCAAACTGTGAAAGCAAGAAATCAGCTTTAATAACTCAGTGGCCACAATTGTGTATGATCTAAATCATGAATATAATGTGTCTTTTAGGTTGCATTGGCACATACAATTGGTCATGTGGCAGCAACTGTGAGCATGTCCAAAGTTGCTGTTTCTTTTACTCACATAATCAAGAGTGGGGAGCCTGCTTTCAGTGTGTTGGTTTCAAGGTTCATTTTGGGCGAAACGTTCCCCATGCCGGTTTACTTATCTCTTGTGCCAATTATTGGTGGTTGCGGCCTCGCTGCACTTACGGAACTAAACTTCAACATGACTGGTAATCGCAAGTCTTTTGTGTTATGATCTATTTGTTTGTTGGGAAATTTAAAATGTAGCAGCTTATGATCTTAACAACATAACCTTTGTTTGTTTGTACACTTTGACCACACTACACAAGCTTTATAGGACACCAGATGTGTTGAAGCTGATAGGTAGTTTCATTTTTAGCCATTTTTTAACCCAAATTCACTTTTTAGCCAATCTTTAAGCAGAAGGCTTACGCATGTGCGTAAGGATTGGTTTTTGGCAAAAACTAAAAAAAAAAGTCCCTACGCATATGCATAAGGATTCCACTTTCTGCTTAAGGATTCTTATTCTTATTATTTTTTTGGCCGAAAACCAATCCTTACGCATATGTGCAAGCCTTCTGTGTAATGATTGACTAAAAAGTGAATTTGGGTCAGAAAATGGTTAAAAAGTGAAACCTATTTGCTGATCAGCTATTTCTGTCAATTTCCTGTCGAAATGGCTTAATAGACAGCTTTATGGGACCAAACAATTGGGCGTCTTATTATGTAAAAGTGCTACAATAAGTTGATAAGATGCTTTTGCACATTCTAACAAGTTCTTAGGGGGCTTTCGTCCTATTTTATCTTTCTACATGACATTTTTTGAAAAAAATGTCTTGTAAAAAGATGTGTTCCTTGTACACTTTTTCAAAAGTGTTCTATAAAAAAGCTAATAGGACACTTTATTTCAGTTGTTTATTTGCATACCTTTTGATTTGGTTTTTCCTTTGAATTTGCAGGTTTCATGGGAGCCATGATTTCCAACTTGGCATTTGTGTTTAGGAACATATTTTCAAAGAGAGGCATGAAGGGGAAGTCTGTCAGTGGGATGAATTATTATGCTTGTTTATCTCTTCTTTCTCTCTTAATCCTTACTCCATTTGCAATTGCTGTTGAGGGTCCACAGCTGTGGGCAGTTGGATGGCAGAAAGCCATCACTGAGATTGGACCCCATTTCATTTGGTAATCACATGACATCTACCTACTACTTTTGCCCAATTGCAATTTGTTTGTTCAATCATAATTCATACAGTCCATTTTGTACCACTAGTTTAGCTAAACATTCATAATTGTGGTAGATAGGTTGATTTTGAGCCAAGGGTCTTTATGGAAAAAGCCACTTTACTCTTTTGGGTAGAGGTCAGGTCTATGTATCCCTAAATTCCACCTTCACGTGGGATATACTGGATTTGTTTGGTTCGGTTTATAGGTTGTGTTGCACTTGATATGAGATGGAAAGATTATATTAATTGGTGCTAACATGCATAACTTATCACGAAAACCACCTCTCTTACCCCTCAAAACCGTTACTTTATCTAGTAAGTCATGTATGGATAAAGTTGTCTGTGTGGATTAATCTGTCTGTCTAGATTGGAAGGACTTTTGTTTGGGAGGGGTTTTTTCATAGATGGAAGAAGCGTGTTCTTAATTGGGAGGGATAGGTTTGGAAAAAACTTGGCTTTCTGCATAAAGGTCATCTCTAGAAGCTTACCGTATAAGCCACTTTCTTTATCATTAAGTTAATACCAAACAGTCACTGACCGAGTAAGCTGGGAGTCCCATTAAGTTCATTAAGCTGCAAAGAACAAAGGATCAACCTTCTTTATTGATATCCTTGTTTCTTTCCATGGCCATTTGAGTAGTTTTTATAATCTTGTTGCTTTCATTTTCTTATAATATGCAGTTTATGCTACTTTCTTTCTTTATTGTTGGCTGAATGCTAAAAATGGTGTCTTTTTGTGGTCTCTATTTTGTTTTCGATAGGTGGGTGGCGGCTCAAAGTATCTTCTACCACTTGTACAACCAAGTTTCGTACATGTCACTTGACGAAATCTCTCCTTTGACGTTTAGCATCGGAAACACAATGAAACGAATATCTGTCATAGTCTCCTCCATCATCATTTTCCGTACACCCGTTCAGCCGGTCAATGCTCTTGGAGCCGCAATCGCTGTCCTTGGAACTTTCTTGTATTCTCAGGTAATTTTCTTTGGTTTTTCATCTACAAACTGGTTTGCATTTTGTTTCTTTCAAGATGAAAGATGCATGTAGTAATAGCAGCAGATTTGTCCACTAGTCTAATGGTCTGTGTTGATATGGACCACATATGGTAGCAAATTTGTCTTTTAATGTTGATACTTGTGATTTTCTGCATTTCCAATATGTGGGTGTTCATGTGTTGAAATCTAGTGGATTTAGGTGGATCCGTTTCGATCCAATCATCCGTTAGATGTAGGATGACTGTATCGGATCGGTTCCGTTCATTTCAACCAGTTATTCATATGTTTTTCTAATTTCCTTAAAAACACATACAAATATCGACTAAAAGCTAACGTTATAAAGTATTATTAGTTATATATATATATATATATATATATATATACACACGGAGGTTCATTTAGGGACCTTAAATATTTTGAGAACTCGGGAACCACCACCTATTCTTTTGTAGTATTCATGATGAATAACCTTGAATTCATCATGAATATTTGTTATGACATTCATCATAAAATGCTACACAAAATAGGTGGTTCTTGGGTTCTGAAAATATTTAAGATTTCTAAATGAACCAACCCATATATATATAGGCACCTGAGACACGATTTTTACACTTGAAACTTCACAATAAAATGTTGTGAAGGTAAAAAAAGCTGAATCTTCACATAACACTATGAAGGTTACCTTCACAGTGTTCTGCTATGAGGTTAACCTTGTCTCACATAATCCCAAGTCTATATGTGTATGTGTATGTGTGTGTGTTTGTGTATGTGTTGTGTGTTTTAGATGGTCATTGGATTTAGATCGGTTTGGTTTCCAAGAATCGACCAATCCTATTTGGATGTTGAATTTTGGATTTGATCATATCCAATTATGGTCGATCAGTTCTAAATGGAGGTGATGACTTTTTGCACACCCTTAAGCTGAAATCCCTGAAGCCTTTTTTCAATGGGTTGTGTTGAAAAGATGGTTTTTGTGGTTTTCAAAAGCGATGAGTTTGAAATTTGGTTTCTTAAAGAGTAGCTATTTTAAGAAGGTATATCTGGATTGTGACAAAGGAAATGTCTGCATACATCTTACTCCTTCATACCCTACTTTCGGGTGGGATATACTGTTTTTTTTTAAGTATATAATACATATATACGGCAAATAGAACAAATAAATTCACACTCCCTTCTCACCTTTGGTGAGGTTTGAACTCTTGATCTCTCCTAGGAGGACAATGACTCACATACTGCTAGGCCAAAGACCTTTTGGTGGATATACTGGTTGTTTGCCAGTGTGTCTCACTATTGTCCTATAGAACATGCCCTCAACTCTTGATGGATTTTATGGTCACAACCGTTTCATTATTATCTCCGATGTTTAAACCATTTCTTATGTTGTTTTTCAGGCAAAGCAGTAAAAGAACGGAGTTCCATGTTTGTACCATAAACGAGAGGCGAAATCTAAGCGTTCGTCTATACGATCTCTCCAAACCGTGGGGTCGAGAGGCAACTTTTTCTTGTGTAGATAATATGATGATAATAATGAAGTTGCAAGTAGTTGCATGCCATGAACACTAGTAAACTTGGTTGCTTTGTTCTTTGAATAATCAAAGAGGCCACAAAGGGCAAGATGAGCATCATCATCTTCATAGACAAAGAGGTTTTATTTTTGGTTTATATTTGAGATGGAAATTCAAAAGCATCTTTTCTCATGCCAATATCTTATTACTGTTTTGTTTACTTCTTAATAGTTCCATTAAGAGGTCGCCTCTGAATTATTAAGAGGTTAATTTTGTTTGACAAAAAAAAAGTCTTAACTCTTAATGGTTCTAAAACTATCATGTGCCTCCCTTAACCATTAAGCGTTCTAATTTCATTGTAAACAATTACCAAACAATTATATTTCATTTTGCATTATATTATGAGAGTCTGTTAATCATTCTGACCACTTTGAGGGTTTTCAACGTAGCTGCATGTTTTTCGCTCTCTAGGCCGAAACCGGCAGCCTCTACACCAATCAATCTGATATCTTTATCGTCGACAAACTCATGAAAGAGCCCCATAGCATTCGACCCTTCACCGACACAAGCAAGCAACACGTCTGGCTTTCCGCCCCATTTTTCCAATGCCTGTTTTCTTGTTTATCTTCCGATTACGGCACGGAACTCCCGTACCACCATCGGGTACGGATGTGGGCCCGCAACCGAACCCAAAATGTAATGGATCGTTTCCACATTGGTCAACCAGCCTCTTATGGCTTCCGATGTAGCATCCTTCAATGTGGCTGTCCCAGAATGAACGCCTTTAACCTATATGATGTTTCATATATGTAACAACACATGTGAGAATGCAATGTTTATACGGTGTTGTTTCATATGTGAACCAAAGCTTGGCCAACGGCATTGTTGATCTTACGTGCACCTGTAGATAGATTTTCTGGTCCTTCACCATCGGGGAGTTTATAGTGTTCCATAAGTTGTTCAGCGAAATAAAGCGGGCTTTTCCCGACCAACATAGTCACTCAGAATGCTATCTAACTCCGACTGCACTTTGCATCAATACTTCAAAGAACTAACAATATGTTGTGAACATGAAACACGAAGTAAGGGGCCGTTTACAAACACTTACCGGATACGTCTTTACCTGCTCAATTTCTTTACGGGATGAGTATAGAAATGACTGAGAATCTTACCTGGTAAGAGACAAAAGGCAAAGATCGAGAGTCTTTAAGTGAGTGTGGTGACTCTTACCCGATAAGCACTTACTTACCTGGTGATAGACATTTACCAACAATCTATTTTGTTGCCATAAATGTTAACCGATAAGGTAAGTGGGAGCGGTGAATGTTGCCGGTAAGCATTTGATAAACGGCACTTTTTATAAACGTTATATTATCTATTTTATAAGACAATTTTAGTAAAAATGCTACAATTCCCTCCAAATTTACCAAACCGGCCAAGAGAATCAGGGCGGAGGACGACCACCGATTGATCATAAACTGCCGCCGCCGCTGCCGCTGCCGCCTTCTCCTCCGCCATTAAATGATCAGTCGATTGTTTGGTCATTAAACACGAAACAGAATAGAATTTGGGTGAACATGACGTAATTTTGTGGAAATTGAGGGATAATTGTGAAGGATAGGGTTTTGAAAAGGGTGAAGATGACGACGGAGGATAGGGTTTGACAATGGCGGTGGTTCCGATGGAGGAAATTGCCATTTTTGAGCTGTTTTTGGGGAATGAAGGCTTAGAAGGTATTTATAGAAAGCAAACCTTTCGTTTGTTGGTCGATCTCATACGATTTCTTTGCAAATATATTTCAAATTCTGTGTTTAGTTCTTTAATAAATGTTTACATAAAATTAAGGATAAATTGCATAAAAAAGTAATATACTTTAACGTGATTCTTATTTTAAATAATATGTTTTTAAAACTTTCATTTTAGTACTTAAGAAGTAAAATTTTAAACATGTAATTATTCGGGTAACGGATTGAAGCATTAACCGGTTATCATGTTGATGCGACGAGTGATGTGGTATCCGGTTAATGCTCCATCAAATAATATTGAGTTGGATACCACATCACTCGCCATGTTAACATAGTAACCGGTTAATACTTCAACTGGTTATCCCGAGTACTTAAATGTTTAAAACTTTACATCTAAAGTATCAAAATGAAAGTTTTGAAACGAAGGTTATTTTTTATTATAAAATAATTAATTTAAAGGACCAAAAGTGTTATTTTTTTCTAGAAAAAACAAAGGGTGTTCTCATTTGAACTTATCGATATCAAACTCATTTCTCTTTTTACAACTTTGATACCGGAATGCTTCTGATTTAACTTAAAAGAGTTCATTAGCAACGCTCGGGTAAAAATTTACTGTTAATGTGTGTAATAAAAGAAATTACTGAGAAGGTTCATTTAGAAATATTCTTGTATACAAAGGCAAAGCCACCTTGGAGTCAGAAGTGATATTGACTCTCATGGGCTGTTTGACAATTGCCGATTGTTTTGGTGCAAAATAATTAAGTGGTAAGAATGATTAAGAGGCTCTCATGATATAGTGAAAAATGAAATATAATTGTTTGGTATTTGTTTAGAATGAAATTAAGGCACTGAATGGTTAACGGAAGCCCGTGATACAAATGCTAAGTTTTCTGACAGAGCCTGACCTCTTAGCAGTTCAAAGGTTACTGACAGAGCCTGACCTACATATACATCAAAAAATTAAGACGTTAAAACTTTACATAATTCTTTACACAATTGCATGAAAAGGTAACTTACTTTAGTTTTCTTCCTATTTTAAGTAACATACTTTCAACACTTTCATTTTGCTATCTAATGTCGATTTTTTGTTTGTTCTTACCTAATGTCAAAAAAAAAAAATCCCACGTCATTTTAGTTTACCTGTTACCTGAAGTATAGGTAAATCATGTACTTAAAAGTTTGAGATTTTACATCTCAGGTAACAAAATGAAAGTTTTTCAAATACGTTATCCAAAATAGGAATAAAACTAAAGTATGTTACTTTTTAATGCAATTTGTCCATTACGTTCTGTCATGTCCCAGTCTAATGTCGCATCGATATAAGACAACAAGTTTCTTATTATTATGTTCGGTCCTTTCCTGTACACCACACACATCATAAGGAACATGTCTAAATGAACTGTATAATATACTAAATCTAATATGCATGGTAAGAGAATCGGGGATGGTGACAAAGACAACTAGACTCGACCATGTGCAGCAAGCCCAAGCCGTCAAGGGCATCAACTAAGCGACTAATCTAATTAAAGAAATGCAGTGTGAATACCGTCATCAAACAAGTGAACAACCAAACTGATTCATATTGTTCCGCATCCTTTCTTGTTTGACTGTCTTGATTTCTTCAGCGTGGCGGGCAATGAGCCGTCTTACTTGACTAGGTCCCAAATCCTTTAGAAAATAGTACGTTTCATTTGCATAAAAAAATCGACATAGGAACCTTTTTTTAGCATTCCTGTACAACGCACCAGAAACCCTAGAACCGGCCTGGCAGGGGTGTGCAATACCTAAATGGTTCGAAATCTGAACGCAAACCTGAATCGAAAATAAGGTGTTTATGAAAAGCCGAATGCCCCGAAATTGGGAAATCCAAAACCCAACTTTTGAAGGATATTTGGGTTCGGGTTAGGTTCGGTTTTTGGCATCCTGACCCACCCGAAAACCCGAAATATATATACATAAATATTTTAAATATTATATACATATATTTATTTATTTAATTATCTTTTAAAAATCCCGAATCCTAGTCGATCATGCTCTTTTTCTAATTTAATAAACCTACTGTCGATTTCATAAAAATCTCTCAATCAGTTGAATTCATCTTCAAAATCGATTGAATATGTGTGTGTGTATATATATATATATAATTAAACCCGAACCCCATCGAACTCAACTCGAAACCCAACCAACCCAAACCCAAAACAACCCGAAACCCAAAATTCAAAGCGGAGACAACAAAACCCACCCCATCACGGCATCGTTCGGATCCCTGATTACGTGCCATGCCCTAACGACCAAGATCCGTGACCTGAGGAAGTGGCAACAACAAAAATACGATAAAGAATTGATTGTAGGAATCGGATTTCGCTATAAAGGAAATTTAAAATTAACGTTAAAACAGGTGCCCCTATCAAACGCCATCGGCCATACATCTTAAACAATCGTGGGTACCCTTCTAGCCGTGTAATTTCCAACGTATGAACAGGAATCGCTGTCGGATCTTGTTTTTGGCTTCTTCCACCTCTTGAATCATCCATCAACACAGATTCCTGAAGTGGGTTTTACAGAAATCATCTTTAAAAAACAGCTTCTTTGGAACTTGTGGTAAGCTTTTCTCCCTGTTCATCGATTAGGGTTTCTTTCATATCTTGTTCTTTGTTCTTTATAATCTTTCAGAACCTGCAACTCACTCATTAATGGAGTTTTTCACTTGTTACAGTATGTACTTATGTGTATTAATCATACTCAAACCCCCAATTTTGGTATTGCAATTGAGATTGATTTGAAGAATGGTGATTAGGGTTTTGAATGTTCTTGTGGGTATTTTACTTTTTGCAATTGAAAATTAGTTTGTTATTGACTTCAATTCACTTCACCCTGTAGTTAATGCCTTTGATTGAGGTTTAAATGTGATGAATTCATCCATTTCCCTTCTACTGACTTGCTTTTATTGAATTAGGTGGATTCTTCATCAATTTTATCAGAAAATAATTATGGGGTTTAATGATCTTGAACACATCAACACTCAATTTTGAAAAGTCAAACACTTTCTGAATCTTGATTCTTTGATACCCTTATGTGTTATTTTACTGAATCTTTGTTTTGTTTGATCGATTTGTTGAACGAATTTTTTTGTGGGACTTCTTTCTTTTGAATACATGTAGCATTGGTGACCATTTGGTTTAAGAATTGTGTTGCAAATTTCGATATCGATCAAGGTTCGTGCGAAAAAGATGGTTCAGAAACTTGAAGACATAAAAAATGGTGGAGGATCGATCAAGATTGGCGCCACGGGCAAAATCAGTGCGTTAATGTCGAGAGAATTGCAATCTGTGGTCAAAGATGAAACACCCAAATCACGAAAACCCACCATTCTAGAACCGAACGATGCTATTCTTGGTTCAAAACTCAAAGAAAAAGCACAAAAAGATGAAGCAAGCACCAGCAACAAGAACAAGGACATCAATGGCAATTTGCCGAAAACCAAACAGAATCATGCAAGAAAAGCTAGTAGAAATCCTATCCTTAATGCCGATAACAATATATCTATAGATGGATCACCGAATGCCAACAAGAAAAGATCTTACATAGTTGAAGTTGTCGACATAAAATGTGGAATACCCGACAAGATTTGGGCGAACCCCATTAAAGATCGACTCAAGAAGCTCACTTTCTCAAAGCTATCAGAAACCAATGGCGTAAACTAAACCTGCAACCTACGAACATCCGCTTTAAGGGTCTTATAACTGAACCCCGGTACCATCTTCGGCCCATGTTTCTCCACGACATCAATAGCAGCACACATTCTTGGTATGAACTTGTGACTTCTTTTCTTGCTTTTGGGGGTTACTACAGATTCTGATTGAGTACCACTTGAAGTTGTTGCAGCCATTTCTGGAACTTGTAAACTATGCTTCTGAGATTGTACTTCTAGCTTGTTGAAGTACTCGATTTCTTTCATCATGAGCGATCCAACGGTCCCCTTTGTCCCAATCTTGACTGGAGTTTCTGAAGCCATTTTTGCAGGTTTCAATGGAACAGTGGTGGCCATTTTTGAGGCCATTTTTGAAGGTTTCATAGTCATATATCTTGGCTGATGATGATGGATAATGGTGGTGAAATTTGAAATCTTGGTCTATTTGAATGAAAAGGGAGGATCTTGTTTGTTTGTTTGTTTGTTTTCAAAAGGGTTTTTGGTGATCACTGTTTTGTTCATGGGTATGCAGTGGAGACATTTAAGTTCTGTTTGGGGGCCTCTTGATGTCCACCTTCTAACCACTCACCACCATATTTCTTTGTGGTAAGATCATGTGATAGGGGTAAAAATGTCATTTTGAATGTGTTGGGAGGCTTTAAAGATGAACTCACCCCCTCCCTAAAGTTGATAAGTTGGGGTCTGTCTTTTTTTGGGTCATTTTGCAATACATATATATCTAGATATAGGTGGATCATGTGACAGGGGTAAATATGTCATTTTGTCAAGAACCTTAAAGATAAGATGTGAATCCAAACCTTTAAATTATTGAAAGAAGAAAAAAACAATTGAGTTGAGTTTGTAATTTGACTGATTTGGTAAGGGGAAATGAACCATTTTGGATAACATTCTTTATTTTTTTAGCCTTCTTTCATTTATAGGTGTCTCAGGTTGTTTGGTTGTTGCTAAATGGTTTGATACAGAATGATTAAATGGTCAGAATGATTAATAGTTTTTCATGATATAGTGCAAAATAAAATATAATTGTTTACAATGAGGTTAGGGCATTGAATGGTTAAGGGAGACCTAAAATACAAAATCATTTGACGGTTTTGGAACTATTAAGAGACAGATTTTTTTTTGTCAAACAAGATTAACCTATTAACAATTCAAATGTTGTCTCTTAATGGAACTATTAAGAGTTAAACAAGCCCATATTTGCAACTTGTAAAATGTAATTTTTTGAATTAAATATGATTTTGACGAGGTCAGTTTGTAAAATTGGTGTGATGGCTTGTGAAATGATCTTTTGCCTTGCGAAACCTTCTTAGTGGCTTATAAAATTGCCAACAAAAACCACAAGATTGGTGTTCGATTGGTTTGATTTTGGGCTCCAAAAGTCAAAAATGCTTATAGGTTTCAGGTTCGAATCTAAAGGAGAAATAAAAATCTCCTTGTTGTCATGGAGGTTCAAATGAGGTGATTCCAGGCTACTCGCGAAGTGGGTGGTCACCCTGGACGCATAACAAGTTGAATATCCAGGTTAATAAAAAAAATTGCCAACAAAATCTTATTTTATTCTTAGAAATTACATTTCACAAAGCAAACACTTGCTAAAATCTTGGATATTTTAGTTCGAACAGTAGAAAATTGGTTAAAAAGTAACCACGTGACTTGTGAGGGCAAAATCTTTAGTTTAGTCAGTTCCCTGTAATAAATATTGGTCAAATGACCATGTTACCCCTTAGATTTTTACTTTAGCATGATACAAGACAATGACTTGTCTAAACAGACGATGTGTAAAATCTCAAATACGATCTGAGTTATTATTTTGTCCCTACAAATAAATGTCAAAAACTATAATTATTGGGTAAATTGACAGAATTAACCAACCCATTTTATATTTTATATCTTAACAATTATTAATTATTTAATTTATATCTTTTAGGGGTCGTTTACTAAACACTTACGTGGTAAAATGCTTAATGCATACATTTCCTCATCGGATGAACATGAGAAGGGTCAAGAATCTTATCGGTAAGAGCGATGAGAATGATGGAGAGTTTTACTCGGTAAGTGAGGATGACGACTCTTACCCAGGTAAGTGCTTACCTAGTAAATTGTTGCATTCGATATGCTTTGATGAACAAAAATCTTACGCATCTAAATAAATTATAGTGTTGACTTCTATTGGTAAACGCTTACCGGATAAACATTTGGGTAAACGACCCCTTAGTTTTTTCATTTTACATATTTATCATATTAACATACATAACTCATGTATTAATTAAAAATACATCAAAAGCTTACAAATTATATCATTTCTCATAAATACCTTTAAAATGAGCTCAATATTGAATATTTTTAAATTTAATCATATTATTAAATATCATAAATTTTTATAAATTTTCTTTAATATTTACACTTGAATTATGACGCACTGCTTACGTCTCAAAGGTTGTAGTGATCTCATCTACCCTGCGTTTCGATTCAGGCGTTGCCAAAGTCTTTGTGACCTACAATGATTATAAATTTAATATATAATCTTTTCTTTATTTAGTTTGAATTCAAATAATATTTTTTCAAATTTTAACTTTTTAAAATTTATTTAGATTTAAATTTTATCAACATTTTGCCTTGAAATTTTTACCTTTTCATCGTTTATGTTCGTTTAGTATGTTAACGAACAAACATAAACGAATACGAACACACCTGATTTCTAAACGAACGAACACAAACACAAAGATTTTCGTTCGTTTGTTCAGTTTACGACCCTATTCAAGATATTTATGATCACAAGGGGATCAGTCGATGCACGTAACCTAGCTTGAAAATCTACGGTTACAAAAAAAAATGTTAATTTTCTTTTAAATATTTAATAAATTTTAATGTCCAATTTTGTAATTTTAGCGGCCAGCTTTGGAAAGAATAAAAGAGAAAAAAAGGTGTGGTTTGTGGAAGCTCCTCTGTATCAGAGCCAGGTTTCGATCCTGGGACCTGTGGGTTATGGGCCCACCACGCTTCCGCTGCGCCACTCTGATTTGTTGATTTATGTTCATCATAAAAGCTATATAATGCAACGCGTACTGCTACAAGTTGGGTAAAAATGGCATCAATAATACAGAAGACTGTTCTTTTTTGGTATTTTACATATATAAGCAAAATTTGTCAAACATTAAAAAACAACTTATTAGCTTATTGCTTTTTGGTACCGCTATAAGCTAATCCAAACACTTTTTACGAAACTCCAGTTTGATACCATGTAAGTTAATAAACATTTTTACAAAAAAAATATATGTTGTTTTAAATAATCAATACAAAACCCACGTAAACATGAAAGTTAGACATGGTTTAGGGGTGTTTGAGATTTGCTTATTTAAAACAATTTATGTTTTTTTGTAAAAGTGTTTACTAACTTATGTGATATTAAATCAGAGTTAAATAAAACATGGTTAAAATTGTAAACTGGTAATAAGCAGTTTTTCATAAATTAGGAATGATTAATTTATCAAAAACAGATTATTATCGATTTGATACCAATATAAATAATTTTTTTTCTTATCCAAACATTAAAAAATAGCTTAACATCGATGTTAAACTAAAATAAGTTAAAAACAATTTTTATAAACAATACCAAAAAAGGTGTTTGATGTCTTTTTTTTCCTTGAACAGCCCCTAAAACATGGGTTTTGCCACCTCATTATGAGCACATGGCTCTGGGATTCGTTCCTTCCAGCCTTCACTTTCACTTTCCCATTTTCAAATATCTCATGCTTCCATCCGAAAACACTCCGATTTCGTTTTCATGGTTCCATCACCCTCCGTCTGAAATCTTGAATCTTACCACAACCGCCGATCATGTGGAGCAAATCTTCACAACGGATTAAACCTCCATTGACACCACTCTCAACAAAACCACCTTCTCTTTCTTCCCATTTCGCCATGATTGAACTCAAACAAAGAACCTTAACTTCCCTCTTCAAACTCTCCGACAAAGACACCCACCACATCGCCGCCGTAGACCTCCATAACATCATCGAAACCGCCTCCCCTGACGCCATCTCCATGCTCCTCAACTCCCTCTACACCGCCGCCGGCGATAATCCCACCATCAACAAACCCTCCGTCAAGAAAGAATCAATCCGTTTACTTGCCGTCATCTGCGCCACCCACACCGTCTCAGCACGCTCGCATCTGGCTAAGATCATAGCCCACATTGTGAAACGGCTTAAAGACTCTGATTCCAGTGTTCGAGAAGCTTGTAGAGAATCAATTGGACGGCTTTCTTTTTTGTATTTGAAAGGGGAAGGAGCTGAGAATGATATCGGCTCGGTGGTGGCGCTGTTCGTGAAGCCGTTATTTGAGGCTATGAATGAAGAAGACAAGGTGGTTCAAGCTGGGTCAGCTATGTGTATGGCTAAAATGGTGGAAATGGCTGCAAACCCTCCTGTATCTGTCTTCCAAAAGCTCTGCAATAGGATCTGCAAGTACCTAAAAAACCCTAATTTCATGGCTAAAGCTGCTCTTTTGCTTGTGGTTTCAAGTCTTTCTAAGGTTCTATACTTACTTCCTCTGCAAATTTACTTTGTATTTGTTAAGATTTGCATAACTCCTAAAAACAACGTCCTATAAACCTATTGTAACACTTTTAGATAGGTCTGTAAGTCCTATAAAGCATTTTATTAAGACGCTTAGACATTTTAGGCGTCCTACGAACCTAATATTGTTGTAGCGAGTGGTTGTGGTCGGTGCCTTGCATAGTAGAAGTGATATCATGACTTAACTAAGCCAACTTTTGATTCGGATTATTAGTTTCGGTGCTAATAAGCATTACAGAACGTAATACCATTTCTGCCCGTGGCTTGGAGCCATTGCTTCAATGTATCCACGACTGTCTTCTCAGTTCTGATTGGTCGACTCGAAAGGCAGCTGCTGATACATTAAGCACACTGGCTTTGCATTCGAGCAACTTGATCACAGGAAAAACAGCGTCTACAATAACCGTTCTTGAGGCTTGCCGCTTTGATAAGGTTAGTTTCTGAAATGCTAACGTCGTTCTTGGCCCAGAAACCATCTTAGATTCCGGGCATTATCACACCTTCTGATTGATTTATTTTAGTGCTGTAACAAAATTGAGTTTCTAGGATGCCAAAAGTGTTCAAGTGTCCTACTCTATTATAGGACCAAATCTTTGTATGTCCTATCTAAAAGTGTTGTAATGAGTTTATAGGATGTTTTTGGGTGTCTTAACAAGTTTTTAGGACACTTTTGAAACAAAGTGTTTTGTAAACACATCTTTCCATATATGAAACAACTCTCCCGGTCTAAAGAGACAGATTAATCCACACAGACAACTTTATCCATAAAGGACTTAATGGAAAACCAACCAAACTGTTTATTAGCAGCTTAATGAGACAACTTATTTGGTCAGCTATATGCGACTGTTTGGTAGTGGCTTAATAATATAGAAAGTAACTTATTCAGTAAGCTTCTAGGGGAGCTTTATACAGAAAATTCAAGTTCTTTTTCAAACATATCCCTCCCAATTAAAAATCACAAATCTTCCATCTATGAAAAAACCATCTTACACAAAAGCCTTCTCAATCTATATAAACAAATTAATCCACACAAACAACTTTATCCTACATGACTTAATGAAAAACCAATCAAACAACCCCTCAGACATTTTTGGTGTCCTATAAACCCGATTTTGTTGTAGTTACCACTTGGTTTCTCCTTTCGTTAAAAACTATACCTTGTTGATCTCTGCAGATAAAACCCGTTAGAGATGGTGTATTGGAGGCGCTACAACAATGGAAACGTATTGCAGGACCTTCTGAAGATCACCGGACATCTGATCATGGTGAAAATAGTAAAAAGAACGGTTTTTCTTCGGACCATGATGATTCTAGATCAGCTAAGTCGGAAAAAGACTTTTCGAACGTGGAGGCTGATGAACCCGACGCTAGCTGCATATCGAGAACGGTTATAACCTTGAAAAAGAAGGCGCCTGCTTTGAGTGACAAAGAGCTGAACCCGGATTTTTTCCAGAAACTTGAAAGACGGGTTTCTGGGGAAGTTGAAGTGGTCATTCCTCGTAGATTTGTCAATTCGCATAATGAAAACGAGCTAGAACTTAATGATACTGATGGAGGGTCGAAGTCAAAAGAGGGTTACGAGCCGGATGATGGGCGGGTCAACTTACGACACGATGGTCAATCTTCTAGACGGGGAGAATTATCTGAAACGAATGATTCGAGTCAAAGGGAGGGATATATGAGCGATAAAGGAAACTGGTTCGCCATTCAAAGGCAGTTGCTAAAACTGGAAAGACAACAAGCAAATCTTATGAACATGTTGCAGGTATATAAAATCATCTGATATGGTATCAGAGCAGGGGTCTAGCATCACCTAGGGTGAGGGGACTAGATAGGACGTGCCTAGATGGGACAGAACTAGGCAGGCGAGAGTGAGGTAGGCGGGTGAAGGAATTGTAGAAGGTTTTAGGGTTTTCATTTCACATGGGTAGTTTAGTAATTTACTAATCTTGTCTTATCTTCTAGATTTTTGTTTCACCTATTTTGGTGGGACAAAAAGATGCATTTTTGTCCGACACAGATTCTGTCCTGTCCCCGTCTATTTAGTGCCAAAAATGGGATAATAAACTTTTGTACCGTCTTATCCCGTCCTGCATATCAAACACAACCCTAGGGATTCAACACACTCTTTTGCCTCTGTTCTTGGTGGTTGGAGTGCTATATCGCTTTAGAGATGGACCATGAAACTTACCGCAAAAAAATTGAAAAAATGAAAAACTGAAGAACACCTTGGTTACCTCGTAACCGTTCATTTAGATGGTATGCACATGTGCATACAAGTAATTTGGAAGTAATTTATCTGGTATGGACATGTGCATAACATGCACACATGCATAAAACCAAAAAAAAGCTTCAATTACTTGTATGCACATGTGCATACCGTCAAGATGAATGGTTACCAGGGTGTTCCTCGGTTTTTCATTTTTTTGGGGTTTTCCCCTTAACCTTCCCCCCTTTCTCTCTCTCTCTCTCTCTCTATATATATATATATATATATATTGTATATGTGTATGCAAACATCTTGGAAAGTAAGAGAATATGAAAATGGCCAAATCACATGCAAAATCACATGTAGCCATTCATAGAAAAATGAATAACCGAGGAACACCTTGATAACTATTCATATGTACGGTGTGCACATGTGCATACAAGTAATTCTAAGTAATTTGTCGGGTATGTACATGTGCATGGCATGCAAACATGCATACAAACAACTTCATTTACTTATATGCACATGCATATATCGTACAAATGAATGATTATCAGGGTATTTCTCAGTTTTTCATTTTTTAGGGGTTCTCCTCTGAACTTCCACACACATATATATATATATATATACACACACACACACATAAGAACCTATCTTGACAAAATGATCTAAATGTTGTCAACACTTCCTTTGATATTGCAGAATTCCTTACGCGGATCTCGTGACGGCATGGTGACTCTAGAGAACCGTATACGGGGTTTGGAGAAAGTCATTGAAGACATGGCACATGATTTGTCGGTATCAAACAATCGAAGTAGTAGTAGTTATATGAGGGGGTTCTACAAGTATCCTAATACAAGCATGAGGGGTTCGGGTTCTTCATGGGACTATCATACGTATGCTAGAAACACACAAACGGACTTAAGATGGACCGTGGATGTCAGATCAACTGGCAGATAAAGACGAGGTCTTCGGGCTCCTGTTCAGGTCCTCATGGGATTAGTCGAGGTGCGCACAAGATGGCCTGACATAGACAACATGCAACATCTATATATACAACTGAAAGCATTGATTAATTCTTGATATTATTCTTTTTCGTCGTTATAGAAAAGTTTATAACAAATTGTCGAACGTTTCTATTAAATTATGTACGAGACTTGGATATTGCAATTCAACGGGAAACGAGTATAGCCTAAACCGACTTGGAAAGACATCTTCTAGCATCACGTTACATGCGAAAGGTCGAGTGTTCGAATAAATATCTCTGAGACAAAATTTTATAACAAATTTACAAAAAATTGTCGTCTAACAGTAACGAAAAACATCGGGACTTCGAATTTACATGTTTCTACAGGCTGTTTCCTACACCAGGCCTTTCATTCGCTCCCGGAACTACCATTGTGATCTTCATCGACCGTTGGTCGTTCTTTGTTCTTTCCTGAAGCTAAGAACTCGAGAGCGTTGACCACGTCACTTATGACCGGTCGTTTTGTGGCGTCTGCTTGAAGACACATTGCCGCTATGGCTAAAGCTTGGTAGAGCTCCTTCTTCGGGTATCTCCCTTCGAGCGATGGATCTGCCATCAAATGGAACCTTTTTCGGTCTTTAAATAACGGTTCTGCCTGCAAACGAGGAATATAATGTAAGAAAAAGTTGGTTGTTTAAATCGTTATTTCTTTTGGGTGCGTTTGGTATTCAGACGGGATTGAATTGGATTGCACTGAGAGTGAGGTAGGAAGGTTTTGAGGTTCTAATTTGACATGAGTAGTTTAGTAATTTATCAATTTTGTCTCATTTTCCTGATTTTGTTTCCCGAATTTTGGTGGGATTTTTGTCCCACTCAATCCCGTCATGTCCAGTCTAACGCCGCACCAAACGCGAGACAAGAAGTTTTTATTTTGTCCTGTACTGTCCCATCATGTCGAACATACCGCTACAACAAAATTGGTTTTATAAGATATCTAAAATGTTTAAGCGTCCTAATAAAATCCTTTGCATGACCTAAGTTTATAGGATCAAATCAAAAAACGTCTTATTTAAAAGTGTTACAATAAGTTTATAAGACGTTTTTAGACGTGTTAATAATTTTTTGAGACACTTTTAAAATAAAGTGTCGTATTAGCTATTTTACACGGCGCTATTTGAAAAAAGTGTCCTATAAAAAGATGGGTTTATAGGACATCTCTCAAAAATGTCTTATAAAATAGCTAATAGGACAATTTGTTTTATAAGTGTCCTAAAAAACTTATTAAAACGCATAAAATTGTCATATAAACCTATTATAATGCTTTTAGATATGACGCTTTATAGTTTGGTCTTGTAAACAAAAGTTCTATAAAGTATTCTATTAAAACGCTTAGATAATCTAGATGTTCTATAAAACCGTTCTGTCGTAGTGAGTTCACACCTACCCAAGCGATTAGAATTTGCTCTGCACTTGGTCTTGAACTATCGATGACTCTCCTTCCCGTGATCATCTCAAGGAACACGACTCCAAAGCTGTAGACATCGGATTTTCTGGTCAACCGACCGGTCATGGCATACTCGGGTGCACAATACCCGTAAGTTCCCATCACCATAGTTGTGAGATGATTCTGGTTGCCGGTTGGAGCCAACTTGGCTAACCCGAAATCAGAAAGCTTCGCATTCCACTCTTCGTCTAGTAGTATGTTTGAAGCTTTGAAATCACGATAGATCACCGGCGGATCAGCCTTATCGTGCAAGTATTCGAGCCCTCTTGCTGCACCCGTTGCAATCTTGATTCTTATGTCCCATTCTAGCGGTTGTCGCTCTCCGACCCTCCAATCTTAACCAAGAAACGAGAAAAGTTATGGGTCTCGGCTTCATGGGATCCATGAAACGAAAGCAAAATTGTTGGAGTCCCACATCGGCTAAACACATACCATCAAATATGTAAGTATATATAGGAACCTCCCCTTTCTCTATAAAGACTCTTTTAGAAAGAGAGATTCAAAAGGGTTCCACATATCCTCACATGGTATTAGAGCCAGAGTCTACCACATGTAAGGGCCCCCGTCTAGTCTATGTAATAAGAAACACCCTCGTAACTGTTCATCTGGATGGTATATATATATATACAAGTAATTTGTCCGGTATGCACACGTGCATAAAACCCAAGAAACAACTTCAATTTGTTGTATGCACATATGCATACCGTCCACATAAATGGTTACTAGAGTGTTTCTTAGTTTTTCATTTTTTTGGGTTTTCCCCTAAACCTCTCTATATATATAAACCTCTGCTTTTTCTTTAAGGGATCTTTTAGAAAGGGAGATGTTCTTCAACACAGTCTTTTGCCTCCATTCTAGGGGGGCACTATTTAGCCTATGTTTGAGGGGATGTGTTGGAGTCCCACATCGGCTAGACATGAACTATCTGATTTGTAGAACCTCCCCTTTTTTGTATGAGAATTATTTTATAGAGAGATTCAAAAGGGTTTCGAGCAAGAGTTACGAATCACGAAAACGTACTGAAGAGGTGATCTTCGAGAGAGCCGTTGGGCATATACTTGTAAACTAAAATCCGTTGGTCGCCTTCGGAACAATACCCGTGCAGGTCAATAAGATTCGAGTGATGAAGAAGACTCAACAGAAAAACCTCGACCAAGAACTCTCGGTTGCCTTGGTATCCATGTCTATCGAGTTTCTTAACAGCAACGTCCTACAAAACCCCGAGAAAGAAGACAAAAACATGAGTCGACACAGATTTTGATCGTTTCTCATATGATCGTGTGACGATGGTTTTGGAAGTTACAGTGTTTTTGCTAGCAATGTGGCCTTTATAGACCCGCCCGAAACCACCTTCCCCGATCATCAAGTTGTAGTTGAAGTTGTTGGTGGCCGCGGACAACTCCTGGTACGTGAAAAATTGCGAAGAAATGTCCCCGTTTCCGTACTGTGCTAGCTTATTCGTTATGTACCTTCTTCTAAAGCTATCTGCGTTCGAATTCAAACAAGTTATGAGAATATGTGAAACTCTGTTAGATTACTCTGCAAATAGCCTTTAAGAAAAGAAAAAAGATTCAAACATATAAACAAAATTGGCTTTATAGGATGCCTAGATTGTCGTAGCGTCCTATAAGATACTTTATGGAATTAACATCCTATCTAAAGGCGGTACATTAGGTTTATAAGACGCTTTTAGGCGTTTTAACAAATTTTTTAGGACGTTTTTAGAATAAAGTGTCGTATTAACTACTTTTTAGGACATTGTTGAGAAGTGTCATATAAACTCATCGTTTTATACGAATACAGCTGATGATGAGGAGCAAAGAGGTTACCATTTCCGAGAGAAAATCCGGCAAACGAGTCTTCCTTTGTAACTTTGAAATCGTGAATGCTTTTCTTCCTGTCGACACGTTTTTGGTTCATACAACACCAGAAACAACCCATCATTTTGTTCTCGAATCAGGACGGCAGCCACTGCCTCCTGATCGGGTCATTCCCATGGTTCGCGTTTTCCTCGATCCATCTCGGAACGCACGATGGTGTTGCTTCGTTTCTTGTTCGTGATAAAAGTTTCTGATGGGAAATTATCTGATCACGAGACGTAGCAACACCAACGTGTGTTCAGAGATTTTGCTGACCAACGGAATTTCTTTTAGCTCCGGGAAAGAACCAATCTTATTCGGAGCTAATAGAAATTCCGAGCTTTTTTGTTTCTGGATTTCTTCCAGTTGATGGGAAATTGTTAGGACAAATATTTGACATGGTCAAATATATTGCCTCCTTAATTTTAGAAACAACTAAAAATATATATCGTTTCTTTGCCATCCAAATTTGGGGATTTTTAATTACATAATTTAATTATTTATATAAAATAATCCGATAATTATCACTCTTATTTGATTTTATTCAAGAAACAAAAAACAATAACAGTAAAAACGACGTCATAACACATAAAAGATAAGTCTGTTTCAATTGACGCAACAACACAGTCCACCGGAACCACAAGCTTCATCTGGTTGACAAATTCCTAGACCCTCAGTACGGTTCATAAACACAGCTCTGCTCGTCTGTTTCCCACATAACGCATCACAGTCTTTTACATCTTTACAACAACTCTTTGTACAGTCAAGTTGAAATAATCTCTGTTCGCCTACAAACAACAGTAATTGTTGTTATGATCAAAGAATATTTCCGTAATATACCGAAAAACACTGTATATAACAACATAATTCAACAAAGGGTTTCATTCTCTTTAAAAAAACATAGTGTACCGCTAGCAGCGATTATCAGTACAAGAAAAAAAGCAAACGTCATCTTCAGTTCTCAAATTTTTTGTAGCTGAATACTGTATTATTTTGAAATACTTTATATAGGACTTTTTTCTTAATTAAAAAATAATTATTAATTAATAATCAATTATAAATTATTAATGTATTAATTTTGGTTTATGCTACACATTAAATATGGTATCATATATTTTTCATATTTGGGAAATCTTTTCTATTAATAGAGTTATAATTATTATATATTTATAATTAAACTGGTTTAGTAAAACATACTGTCTTGTTTGTTTTTCATGAAAAAGCTGTTATCAACTCCTTATGTCTGATTCATTAAGAGACAAGGTGATTCAGACTGTCTGTTTTTTCCAATTTTTTAAAGGCACTTATGTTTTATTTTTCTCTTCTCTGATAAGAGGTAAACCAACATCTTATTGTTCTTCAAATCCTCAACAATGACGTTTCTCAATCGATTAACCTTAATCGACCATTTCTCTCATTCGATCCTTACCAAATCAGTCCCTACCTCTCTCGATTAATGTATTTGAATAGGAAGTAAATGTGTTAAACACCGTTAGTGACATATTTTCGTTTAAATGAATGTTAATTATATAATTTAGATGTAAATTTAATAATGATGATGAATAAATATGTGAAATTGTATAAATTTATCTATAAATTCAACACTATGATTTTTAATGGGTAAAATAGACAATTTAAATAAATTTAGACGTTTATCAATTCACAAAACAAACAGTCTTATTTATTCAAATTTTAGAATTCAGCACCATCTCTTATAAATCAGAAGTGAAATAAATTTCAGAATTCAACACCTCTTAAAAAACAAAAATCACCTTATATTCTAAAAAAGTTTTAACTAGGTTGAGATTCTATTCGATTGTCAATTTCTTTTTAAATATATAATTATTTTAATATTAAAAGGAAGTAGAAACATTAAAATCAAGTTTATTATATATTTTGTAACACAGTTTAGACGTTTTCAGATATCATATAGATTTCAACATTGTGTATTATGTGTCAAACATTGATAACCAGGTACTTAGTTATACCTCACGGCTCATGATACTTCTACTGGTTCATATATATGTGTGTTATCAGCTTTTTTTTGGTTGATATTGGTTTTATACCAACTTGAAGTTACATATATAAAAAATTTGTCATCATGTTCAAATTTTAGTGATATTTTGAGTTTCCAGAAAACCCATGTGACTGAATTATTGGTAACCCATTATGTATCACGAAAGATTTTCAGTAATCAAAATAATACAAAAAAATTACTGGTAAAGATATATGACTGAATAAACATATTTTACTAGATGAAAATGGTACCCGTTAAGAGACGTTAATTACCCATACAAACAAATTTCTATTGAACTACGAAATGAATTGAGAAATTACCCTTTACAAAAGAAAATCATAATAGCAGTATGTAAGTCTTTGGTCTCCTAGGAAGTCAAGGGTTCACACCCCATCAAAGGTGAAGAGGGTGTGTGAGTTTATTTGTTTATTTGTCATATATAAATATTATGTACTTAAAAAAAATGCAGAATGGGGAAGGAATTGAGGTTGAGGCGGTCGGATTCCATTTGTTTAATCTAAAATCTTTATCTCTTCAAGAAAGCTGTTGGAGAATCTAACACTACCACATTGGAATGGAGTTCCTTAGAAAACTTATCCATCACCATACCAGACAAAACATGACAGAACAAATCTACAACATTTGACAAGACAGAACTAGACTGGTTCAGCAAATGCAATTTCATCACAGGTCCAACAAATGAAAATTCTTCACAGGTTCAACAAATGTGATTTCAAATGCAAAAATTGGAGGTTATTTCAAATAGGTAAGAAGAATCACAGACGAAAAAGAAGAATCACAAAGGAGGAACGATGAAGTCGAAAGGAGAGAATCGATTACATGTGAAGTCGATCGATGGGTATAGAGGTGTGAATTTTTATCAAGGGTATAATGGTAAAAATGATCACACCAAATATGAGACAAATGATCATGCCGTGTCCCATAGGCATGGCAACGGGGTGGGGATGGGGCGGGTTTTGTAATCCCCGGCCCCAGCCCCGGTTTGTAGTAACGTCCCCCGGCCACGGCCCAGGCCCTAGTCCCCTGCGGGTACGAGGATTATTATCCCGTTCCCGGTCAAATCTCTAGCAATCCCCGGTCAAAACTCGGTAAAACCCCGATTAAACTCCGTAAATAATATTCTTTATTTTGATTCTATCGGGGATTCCCGGCCCCGGCCTCGGCCCCGTCCCCGGTTTGTGTCTACCAGGGATCCCCGGCCCCGGGACCCGTTTTAGCGGGAAATCCCAGTCCCCATTCGGATCGGATAAACCGAGTTCCCCACCTGGTCGGGACAAATCAACATCCCTAGTGTCCCATGCTTGTCCTAGTTAGTTATCTCCTGCCGGGTCACACCAAATATTAAAAATAGAGTAAATTTTTAATTTAGTCCTTAAAGTTTAGTGAAAAGTTTAAAGTAGGACCTAAACTTTGATAAGTTTAGGAATAATCCTTATAGTTTGTATCTTGCTATGAAAGTGGTCGTTGGTCATAACTCCGTTAAAAGTTGTCATTTCCAGAAATCTTGGTTGAAACTGGCGGAAGGAGGACTCTATGTGTGACCAAGTTGCTGTAAAAGGAAATTCATAAAACCCTTCTTAATGGGTCTCCGAGACTAGATTTCTTCGTGTTATTGTAAGAAAAATTGCAGAAATTTTGATTGATGATGGCGGAAGGAGACACAGATTGGGAAATACATCTAAGAACATTATCTTCGAGCGCCAGAGAATCCAATTTCTCCAATGATCCTGCTTCAGATCAATCTCTTCTTCATTCTGTAAGTTCGGTTACAGTTTGTGTATGAATCCTTTTTGAAATTTAGCGATTTCTTCAATATCGATGGTAATTCTGTGTAGGTGAGGAAGCTGACTGCGTTGTGCAAAAGTGAAAGCTCCGAGAATCTGACAGCTAGGGTTTATCCTCAACTCAATAAGATCTTTCAACGTTCTGTATCTTCGATTTCTCGCTCTCGATCCTCTTCTGGACTTCTTTTATTGGTAAATCATCTGTTAATTTTTCTTTTCCTTTTCTTGGCATTTTTCAATTTGTTACTTTTTTACAACTTTATTGGATTATTTAGGGTTTATACATTCACATAATTATATGTTGATAGTTAAAACCCCTCTCTCTTTTAACTGCTCTGTTGCCCTGCTAACTGGCATTAATGTTTCTAGACATGATCTTGATTTTTAGTTTTTGGTTTTCGTTTCCTTTTTCTAATGATCTTGTCGACGAGCTGATGCAAGCAGTGTGCTTGGTTTTTTTGAGGAAAAATTGGGATAATACAAAGCTTTTAGGGCCATTTTGATGTGCGGGATTTGGTGGGATTTGGAACGCTTTTGGTTTAAAGGAAAGTCTGGAATTTAGATCCTGGGAAATGCCGCAAACATTGGATTTAGAAATCTCATGGGATGGTTTTTGAGGAAAAATTGGGATAATACACATCTTTTAAGGCCTGTTTGATTTGCGGGATTTGGAACGCTTTTGGTTTAAAGAAAACTCTGGAATTGAGATCCCGGGGTTTCAATGAAATCCCAAAAACAATTGGATTTAAAAATCCCATGGGAGTAATTGGTATTTCGTGGGATTTTATAAGATCTTTTGCAAAGCAGTGTAGTTGGTTTTTTTGAGGAAAAAAATGGGATATTGCACGTCTTTTAGTTTTTGGTCCTCTCTCGGTTATGAGTTGGTCTTGTTGTACTGATGACTTGTTTTACTCAGGCTATTCTTCAATTTTTCCTTGATTATGGAGAATTTCTTCTGCATGATGCTGATCCTAGTCTCAGGACATTCTTCCGTTCATGCTTGAGCCGGTAAGACACACAACCATTTCTAAGTTGGAAGTCATAGAATTTCTAACGAACATTCCATGCAGTTTGGATTAAAAAGCACTTGCTGTTATTGAAATTTATGATCTTGACCAAAAACTATCGAAGCCGCTTTTAAGTAGCATTTTACTAATGACTTGGTTGCATTTTTCTCTAAAATTTGGATCATTAAACTGTTTCTAAAGGGATAACATGATTGTCTTAGATGCATAATGCCTCAAACTGATGTCTTTTAGAAAATCTCTTCGATATTTACATGATTATTGTTTTTTGCAGTGATCAATCTGTTTTTATATTGACTGCAGTGAGTTTGCAGACCCTGTTGTTGCAGAAGCAACTCTAGATTTTCTGAACCTGAACAAGAAGAAAATCTTACTTTCATTTCCTACCCTACTTCCTCAGGTTGGTGTGCGCTGCGTAAACTAAATAATTAATTACTCATATATTAATGTTATAGGGGGTCAGTTTCAGGGGAAAACCGCAAAAAAGTGAAAAATTGAGGAACACCTTAGTAACTATTCATCTGTACAGTATGCACATGTGCATACAAGTAATTTGTCCGGTATGCACATGTGCATAACATGCATACGTGCATAGAAACCAGAAAGCATCTTCAATTACTTGTAAGCACATGTGCATATTGTACAGATGAATGATTATGAGGGTGTTTCTCAATTTTTCATTTTTTGGGGGTTTTCCCCTAAACCTCACTCTAATGTTATATTCCACATTTTGTGTGTGTGTGCTTTCAGTTTTATCCATTGATGCTGAAGCTGATTGCATGGAATGGGGAGAAGTAAGTTCTGTATTTTTATCTGCCAAAATATATTTTCTTCCTGGGTTCAGATAAGATGTTCTATAGGGAGTTGACCATTCATCAAGATCCATGATGACTGTTGACCATCTATACCCCTAAATATAATCAATAAATGAGCATGGATTTGATGGTGATCGATCTTTTTTCCCCATGCAGATTAGAAAAAACTTTCTTAAGAGTATTTCCGGGCTTGATGTCACCTGGGTCATTTCTTCCTCTATTTATATCACTTGTTGACTTACCAGGTCTAATCCCTCATCTTGTTTTCCTCTAAAAAAACACGTATTATGGTTTTAAAGCTTATAAGCATATTTTATCGTAACTAGTGTTGGTTGTCGCTCTCGAAAAGGTGGAACGGAGTTCTGGACCACTAATTGGTAGCAGCATAGCTTCAATCCAGAAGAGCGCAGCTCCAGAGGTATTTTTCTGAACCTTCTGTATATATTAAGCCATATATGAAGCCAAGTTAACTACAAAGATGATCGTTCTTGAATACAGATGCTGTTGGCCCTTATGGACGAAGCATATACTGGTTCAACGATTGGGGATGGGGGTGCAGACTCTGAATCCGAAGACAGCAATTCAATTACTTCTGATCCACTATTTCTTGAACTTCTTAAAGACGAAAATGATGGCCTTGCTGTATGGTATCATTACTTGCTATTTGATTTAGGGTCTGTTTGTTAGCGGTTAATGAGCTTAATGGGACTCGTAGCTTATTCAGTCAACTTGGTAGTGTTTTAATGATATAGTAAGTGACTTATTCATTAAGCTTCTAAGAGGGAGCTTTATGCAGAAAGCCAAGTTTTTTTCTAAACCTGCCTGCTCCAATTAAAGAGCACGCTCAATTCTATCTATGAAAAAACTCTCCCAAACAAAAACCTTCCCAATCTATACAGCGTACAAGACTTATGGGCTGTTTATTAGCAACTTAATGAGCTTAATGAGACTCATAGCTTAGTCGGTTAGCAATACATGACTGTTTGGTAGTGGCTTAATGATATAGAAAGACTTATTCTTTAAGCTTCTAAGGGCTTTATGCAGAAAGCTAAGTTTTTTCCAAACCTCCCCCTCCCAATTAAAAAACACACTTCTTCCATCTATGAAAAAGCTCTCACAAACAAAAACCTTCCCAGTCTGTGCAGACAGATACCACACAGACAACTTTATCTATACAGGATGTGTGGGGCTGTTTGTTAGCAGCTTAATGAGCTTAATGAGACTCATAGCTTGTTCGATCAGCTATACATGACGGTTTGGTAGTGGCTTAATGATATAAAAAGTGGCTTATTCAGTAAGCTTTTAGGGGGGAGCTTTATGCAAAAGCCAAGTTTTTCTCAAACCTACCCCTCTAAATTAAAACACACACTCCTTCCATTTATGAAAAACTCTCTGAAACAAAAACCTTTCAATCTATATAGACAGATTTATCCACACAAACAGTTTTATCCAACAGGACTTGATGGAAAACCATCCAAACATCCCCTTAATGGAAAACCAATCAAGCAGCCCCTTATTGAAACCCGACCATAAAATTTCACATTTTTAAGTTGATCTTTATTTCTGTGTGTACAATTTGGAGAAAAAATTTCAAACATTATTTGATCATATAATTGATATTTCAGCAACGGCATTGGACTTCTCCGGGAATGGAAGTGGCGCTGCAGGCTGCAATTTCTCTTCCATCTGATAGACTAAAACAAGCACTAAAATTGGCACCTCGGCTTCTTGATGTGTATTTTTCAATAGCATTGCATGATGTCAACCACTGTATTCCATCTTTACTTTTGGTATAAAAAACTTGATGTTCATCGAGCATTTATATTTTCAGAATGTCTTGATATACTTGTTTGTTTGCAGCTCTAAAATGCGCTTTAATCCCTATGCTTCTCGATAGAAATTCCAAGCTATTTCCCGACAAACTTTTTACCTATGAGGTAAGTAAATTTACTGGTAAACAATATCGGATACTGGCTCTGTTTCTTGCAAATTGTTTTCTGAGCCAACTTTTCTCTTGGATAACCTTTTTCACATTAATAATTTTTTTTTCTTTTTAATTGATATAGGTAAGAAAGAGGCTTTTAAACTTCATATTAGCTGCATTTCATCAATCCCCCGAGTTCATTGCAATTTTGAAGGTATTCTTCTGCTGAGAATATTTCAATAATTTGTTCGCACCAATGTTTTTCTATATAATACGTTTTAATGAGGGTGTCTATCATTGGTAATTTCGCAGAAGCCCATAGTAGATAGACTTGGAGAAGCTTATGACAGTCCAGAAAAGGTGATTTTTTTAACAATAATTCTCTATATCCTTGAGATATCATATTGGTAAAGAAGAAAAAAGAACGGAAATGTTTAGAAAAATATGCCCTAATAAGCTGCGTTATAGGACTTGAGTTTATCAATTATGTGCCCTATCTTAGAGACGTGTCATATGAACACATCTTTTTATAGAACAGTTGTTTTTATAGAACATCTTTTCAAATAGTGTTCTATAAAATAGCTAAAACGACTTTTTTTAATCAAAATGTCCTAAAAACTTGTTAGGATGCCCAAAAGTGTATTTATCAACTTATTTTAACACCCACCCACACACACACATATATATAGAGGGAGGTTGAGGGTAAAACCCCCTAAAAATGAAAAATTGAGGGACTACCTAGTAACTACTCATCTGAACGGCATGTGCATACACACAATTGAAGCTGTTTCTTGGTTTTTATGCACGTGTGCATGTCATGCACATGTGCATACCGAACAAACCAGGGTGTTCCTCAGTTTTTCATTTTTTGCGTTTTTATATATATATGGGGGGGGACATTCTTTTGATAATCCATGAAATTGTGATAACCTTGAGAACTAGTGCATCATCTGTTATTTTATATGATCTTTTTCCATCTAAGACTAGGATTTAGAATATCAATTAACATATATTTGTTTCACAACATGAACATTTTTAGCCTGTTTTTGAAACAATAGTTACATGTAAAAGAGTTTCACATTCTGAACCGCATACATATAAAGTAAACACATTTTGTAATAAATATATGTTCGTCAATTCATTAAATGCTAGCCTTATATGAGAAAAAAATAACAATACCTTAGGATAAAAGTTCTCACGGTTATCACAATATATGGAATTCTCAAATGATTAAGCCTTTATATATATATATATATATATATATATATATATATGACGCACAATTGTTTGGTCCTATAACATATTTATATAGGGCACTTTGACATATTTGGCGTCCTATAAAGCCGATTATGTTGCGGTGACTGAAATAATTAAGAGGAGCGAAGAAGTAAGAATGAGAGAATCTTTTAACCGTTAAGATTATTGAGTTTGTTCCATATTACTCAACAGGCCGAGTTGGCATTGCAACTATGTTGGGCGATTGGGGAGCATGGAGGGGGTGGCGCGTCTCACAAAGATGAAGCTCGTGAACTTTTTGAGAGTCTAGAACTACTTTTGTATGAAAATCTTTCATCAAGGTATGCTACAACAGTCTTCGTTCATCTAGAAATCTTAAAAAACTAAGCGTTTGTCCCATATACGTTCTTAAATATATTATTTCTCTTGGGAAGCCGTCTTGGTGTCGGAGACTCTGTTCTTGGCTCCAGTAGCTCAACCGTTAGAAGATCGTCGCAGTCGAGGCTTCTCTGTTTTGTTGTGACAGCAATAGCAAAGATTGCAACACACCATCGTGAATTACTCCCCAGGGCACGTGTTTCACTCGGCAAGGTTCGGTTTATCTATATTTCCCTGACTGTTAGCATCTTAACGAGCTTAATGGGACTCGGCTTATTCGGTCAACTATACATGACTGTTTGGTAGTGGCTTAATGATATATTGACTTAGGGCCTGTTTGTTAGCAGCTTAATGAGCTTAATGACTCACAGCTTATATGGTCAGCTATATATGACTGTTTGGTAGTGGCTTAATGGTATAGAAAGTGGCTTATTTAGTAAGCTTCTAGGGGGGAGTTTTATGCAGAAAGCCAAGTTTTTTCCAAACCTGTCCCTCCCAATTAAAAAACACGCCCCTTCCATCTATGAAAAAACCCTATCAAACTAAAAATTTCCCAATCTATAAACACAGAACAATCCACACAGACAGCAGCTTTATCCATAACCAGCCAAACAGCCATTCAGTAAGTTTTTAGGGGGAAGCTTTATGCAGTAAGCCGAGATTTTTTCAAACCAGCCCCTCCCAACTAAAAGGCACGTTCCCTACATCCATAGTTGTCAAAAGCAGGCGCGCTGAGGCGCAAGCTTGTGGGCTTTTTGGATGTTGAAGCGACGCGTATTGATGAGGCGCACTAAGGTGCTGGGCCTTGGCTGAGGAGCCGTATGGGCCTAGACGCGCCTTGTGAAGATTTCTATAAAACCAGTCAAACAAACGCTACTATTAAATAACTTCCTTGTCACATACCCTAGGCCCCTGGACCTCTTTGCGCCTAAGTGCGTCTTGACAAAAACCTTCCCAATCTACGGAAAACCCTCTCAAACAAAAACCTTCCCAATCTATCTAGACAGATTAATCCACACAAATCCACATAGACAGTTTTATCCATATAGGATTTAATGGAAAACCAACCAAACGGCCCCTCAGTCCCAAAATAAACGTCCATAATGAAAAAGGCACATAGTTTTGATTTTTGTATTTATTACACCTTTTAATTGACTAAATGACGGGTTTTTTACTGTTGAAGTAGCTGAAGTGAATTGTGGATTATAGGTGGCTCATTCGCGTATCTCTGATGCAAGAGTCTGGAAACGAGCTCGTGATTATTTAGGGTTAATGAATGAACCTGCAATTTGTCTGTCTGTGCTTGGCCCCTCGGGACCATCAAGTGGGTCTATACAGAAGCCAGGGACGATCAATTGGAGCGAGGGAAGAACGAAGATGATTGCTAACATCCCATTTTACATTCTAGGTGGACAAGAAGGTAATTAATCCCTGATATATGAATTCAAACTATGTATGTATGTATATGTATAAATATATATGGACCTTCTTTTGAGAACTGTCTAAATCGTGAAATATCTGAGAACCGGTGTATCATGTGCTATTTCATATGATTTTTTCCATCTATGGCTAAAATTTAATGTAGCGATTAATATATATTTGTTTCACAATGTGTTTGTTCACGTGTACTCGGTTCACATGTGAACCTTTTTTGGCGTGTTTGTGAAACAAAAAGTACATGTAAAAAAATTTCACATTGTGAAACAAATATATGTTAATCAATACATTAAATAGTATAATTAGATGGAAAAATATCATGCGAAACACAACCATAAGTTAGAAGTTCTCACGGATCTCACAAAATTTAGAGTTCCCAAATGATCAAGCCCCAATATATAGTAAGGTTCATACGAGAACTGTAACCAAATAAGAGAATAATAAAATGGTCGAATCACATGTGATTTATGCGACTTTGACCTCGAAGTCAGGTCGTGGGCCATGTAGCCCACACACCTTGATGTTAACCGTTAGTGTGATTTTACATGTGATTTGGCTGTTTTTGTGTTTTTATATTTAATATTGTTCTCGTTTGCACCTATATATATATATAATACAGGGTTGGGTTTTAGGGGAAAACCACAAAAAAGTGGAAACCAATGAATGTCTTGAAAACCATTCATCTGTAAGGTATGTGTACATACGCATAAAAGTAATTTGTGTGGTATGCACATGTGCATAGAAACCATGAAACCTTATCAATTACTTTCATGCACATGCATACCGTATAGATGAATGGTTACTAGGGTGACCATCAGTTTTTTCATTTTTTTGTGGTTTTCTCCTGAACCTGAGTGTCTATATAAATATGAGCTTATTGGTTGATTTCTCCATCTTTCACTATTGCAGGCCTCCCTCCTCATGATTTCTCTTTGATGGACATTCTTCCTGGAAAGTTGGGAACTTATGCACTTTACTGCTTTCATGTTTAGCAGATTAACTGTATGGGGTAGAGGCAAGGTATGCGTACATCCTACCGTTGACCCTATCTCTATGAGATGTACTGGGTTCGTTTTGTTTTGGTTGTTTAATTGTTTATTTTTGACCTGCATGACTCTGGTGATAACCTAAGATAATAAGATGCAAGTTTCTTTCGTGTTAACTGTTTTTGTTTGTATATAATATTTATCGTTATTATTTTACGACCAATTATAACACTGAATGGTCAAACCCCCTTCATCCAAAATATCTAACTCCGCCTCTCGTAATCCGTACATCAAAATTAAAAATATAGTCAACGTCGTATTTTAACATCAATATCAATTGTAATCCTTGCATTAAAAAATTATAATTAATGTCATATTATTTGAGATACGAATGAATCGATCCTAGGTTTTGGTACAATTCTCTTCCCACCGAGCCCCTTTTCTCCTCGGTCCACAGAGACAAAATGTCACCTCATATGGCTCCTCGTTCAATTCTTTCGAAATTATTGGATCTTTTTCTGCTTTCGAGAATCCCCTCTTGTTTTTGTTATATATCATCTTGTTGTGTTATATGAATCGATCCTAGTTTATCATAGTTGTAGTCTTTTTTTGGGGTTTGGTTCGTTTTCCTTTAAATCCTGTATGAATAAAGTTGTCTGTGTGAATTAATTTGTTCGTATAAATTGGAAAACTTTTTGTTTGGGGTGGATTTTTTCATAGATGGATGGAGTATTTTTCTAAATAGTATAGACATGTTTGGGAAAGCTTCTTCCTAGAAACTTACTGAATAAGACATTTTTATATCATTAATTAAGTCACTTTCAAACAATCATGACTTATAAATAGCTGACCGAATAAAGTGTGAGTCTCATTAAGCTCTTTAAGCTGCTAACAAGGGTTTTAGGGTTTAGGCAGATCCTTAGTCCGCTAACGTCAACATTATCTTCATTAATATCACTACAAATTAATCATGGTTCTATTGATTCTTTCTTAATAACTAATTTCTTGTTTCTCCAATTACTTAGTTTAATTATGGCAGTTTATATGTTCATTAATACTTTTTTCGTTCATTTTTCTTCAATTCAGTTCTAATCGTATTCAACTTTACCACCGCCTCCTATTAAGATCATCGTGGATTATTAATGCGGCCGCCAGTCACATATCTCTAACCAAATACGTACGTACCACAACTACAAAATAGAAATTACACCCGGCTTAAATTACATATCTTACATGATTCTGATTAATCACTACAACAAAATTGGGTTTATAAGACATAAAAAAATTTCTAAACGTCGTGATAGACGCTTTATAAAACTTCATTTATAGTACCAAAAAATAAAGTGTCTTATCTTAAAGGCATTGTAATAAGTTTTTTAGACTTTGTAACAAATTTAGAATTTTTTTGGCATCCTATAAACTCAATTTTCACTACAACAAAATTGGTGACGCCTAGAATGTCCAAGCACCCTAATAGAATACTTTATGGAACTTAAGTTTATAAGACCAAACTATAAAACATCTTATCTAAAAGTGTTACAGTTAATTTATAGGACGCTTTTGAGCATTTTAACAATTTCTTTTTAAGATGTTTTAAAAATAAAGTATCCTATAAAACCAATTTTGTCATAGTGTTTGTTGTAGTGAGTGTAGTAAATCTTACCCAGTACGTTAAATGACCAATCTTACACAACCGGGTATGATATTTATACCGAGTGACATTCAGAACAGTTATCGTACCGGGTGGCTTAATAAACAAACCAGATAAGATCAGCAGTGCTGTATAGGAATCCCAATAAGTGCATCATCAATAAACAAGCAGCATGCAGCAAAAGTCTAAATTGAACCTCAAAGAGTACCATTTAAGTTTTTAGTCTCCAACATTTTAACTAAGGAAACAGGAGAAACAAGAGAACATAAAGGGATCATCAAACAGCAAATCCATATATATATATATATATATATATATATATATATATATATATATATGTATCAGATATATGCCTGCCATCAACATTGCTGCTGCAACCTTCTCACTGCAAATAGAATCAACAGTCCAGTTAATTAGTCAGATGTATGTTAAAATGATTTTGATATCATATGTGCTAAATCACTACAACGAAATTGGGTTACCAAAGGGTGTTTGGCCTAGCCATAGAGGTTCAAACCTCACCAAAGATGAGGAGGGTGTGTGAGTTTATTTGTTGCATTTGCCGTATATAAACGCTATATACTTAAAAAAAAATAGGTTTGTAGGACGCAAAAAGTCTATAAATGTCCTAATAGATTGTTCATTATACGACCAAACAAATATATGCGTCTCCCGTAAAAGTGTTGTCATAAGTTCATAAGACGTTTTTGGACGTCTTAATGAGTTTATTAGGACATTTTTGAAATAACTCGTATTAACTTTTTTAGAAAAACAAACGTTCTATAGAAAACTTAATGATATTCTCAAAAGTGTCTTAAAAACTGTTTAGATTTCCATAAGCATGCTATAAAAACTTGTTGTAATGCTTTTACATAAGACACGAAAATGTTTGGTCTTATAACTGCGTTTCCTCTAAACAAGATTTTGTTGTAGTGAATCTTGATAAACCCTAATATCGATACAACATAACTGGCTTTATAAGACGGTTAGATTGTAAGTAATACAATAGAACTTAGGTTTGTAGAACCAAACTATAAAACGCCCATACTAAAAGCGTTACAATAGGTTTATAAGATGTTTTTAGACGTTTTAACAATTTTTTAAGACACTTCTAAAACAAAGTGTCCTATTACGTATTTTATATGACACTTTTGTGAAGTGTCCTATAAACCCATCTTTTTATGGGACACTTACGTTTATAGGACACTTTTTCAAATAAGTGTCGTATAAAATAGTTACTACGACACTTTACTTGTTAAAACATCTAAAAGTGTCCTATGACTTTTTTGTTTGGTTCTATAAACTTAAGTTCTATAAAGTATGTTTTCCGGACGTAGGCGTCCTATAAAATCACTTTCGTTGTAGTGTATATCTTACTTATTTATGATGATTGTTGAAGAGACTCAAGTATTCCTCATCTTCATGACGAAAACCATCATCTCCGGGAGGTTGTGCGCACAGAGCATTGACCGATGATATGGTGTTGGTCATCAACAAGTTGAGGGCTTCTTCTCGTTGAATGGGTAAAGAACCTTCATATTCATCTCGAATCTCAAACGACAAGGTCAGTATGCTTCCTTCACTTACGGCTATCGGGTTCCAAGGGAGAATAGCAGCTCCAAAAACCAAGATGGGTACGATATCAGGGTCGTCCCCTTCGATCATTGCATACACCGTTGCGTTGTGCAAGAAGGTCCATACGATATACATGCCAATCGAGTCCGTAAAGCATGCTTGTAAACACTTCATGTTATCCATTCCAGGAATCTACAAAATTGATGTTCAAATATCCATTGCAAGATTTCAGGAAAAACTGATACTACAACAAAATTGGATTATAGGATGCTAAAAATATCTACGTGTCATAACAGGTTGTTTTGTAATAAGTTTATAAGTGACTGTTTGGTTAGTTTTCTATTAAGTCATGTATGGATAAAGTTGTCCATATAGATTAGTCTGTATGTATTAATTGAAAAGATGTTTGATAAATGAAATGAGTATTTTTTTTATTGGGAGGGGCAGATTTGAAAAAACTTGAATATAACCCTTTATTGTTTTTTTTTTATTAACCTGAATATCCAACCCGTTATGGGAGCCGACTAATCCGAGACCTGCTTTACAGATAGCCCGGAGTCACCATATTTGAACCTCCGTGGCCACAAGGGGATTTTTTTTTTCCTCCTTGGATTTGAACTGGGACCTCTCGGTACTTTTGACCTTTGGAGCCAAGCTCAAACCAATCAGGCACCACCCTTGTGGTTATAACCCTTTATTGTTTAGTCCTATATATAAACGTAAATGCTATAAAGCAGTCTATTAAACCACCTAGACATTTCTTTGTCCTATAAAACCAGTTTTGTTGCAGTGAAAAGAACCGACAATGCACATGAACAACGGGTCAATTAAACACATTGTACGAATACTGAGTACCTCGATATGCAACACAGAAACACCCGTCGATGGATCGTTGCCTATGGGTACATGTAGATCCTTCCTTGCGAACCCTCTCAGTACAGCCATATCCCACTGCCGATAATCATTCAAACATGAGGAAGTTCATAAGAGATTCAGTAAATATCGATGCGATCTAGCTAGGTATTGCAATTTCTGATATAAATAGAGCTAGATCGATACGCACGTACCTTTGGGCGGCATTCTGCACAGCGAAGGGCGTCATATATATGATCTACGGTAAAAGATGACCGCACAGAACTCGCCATCATGATGACATGACCATCTGGTCTTCCCAAATCGTATTGAAAGTAGTCCCATTTAAGATATATAGGTTCAGCACTACCCAAACTATGTACCAAGTTCCAGTTTTTCTTGGTGGAAACATTCATGTTACTGATACATGTTTGGCTCATTCTATGAGCCAGCCTCAGCAAACTTGAGATCCCACCACCATGAGCTAGTTATATGAACAGAAATCATGAAATCAGAACTGATTGATTTGTGTGTGTATATATATATATATATGTATGTATGTATGTATGTATGTATATGTATGTATGTATGTATGGCTAGGATCAGGGGAAAACCACAAAGAAAATGAAAAACTGATAACCCTTGTAACCGTTCATCATTTGGACGGTATGCATATGCACGTATGCGTGTTAGAAACTAAGAAACAACTTCAATTACTCGTATGCATATGTGTATATCATATAAATGAATAGTTACAAATATATATGTCACTACAACAAAATCGGGTTTATAGGACATTCCTAAATTTTAAGCGTCCTAATAGACCTCTTTATAGGACTCAGTTTATAGGACCAAAAAAATAAAGTGTCTTATCTAAATGTATTGTAATAAGTTTATATGACATTTTTTGATGTCGTAATAATTTTTTTATGACACTTTTAATATAAAGTGTCCCATTATTAACTTTATAGAACATTATTTGAAAAGTTGTCCTATAAAAACAAGTGTCCTTTAAAAATTGAGTTTATAAGACAATTTCTCAAAAGAGTTCTATAAAGTTGCTAATGCGACATTTTGTATTAAAAATGACTTCAAAAACTTGTTAAGATGCCCAAAAACATCATATAAATTTATTACAACACCAGGACACTTTATATTTTGGTCCTATAAATTAAGTCATAAAAAACGGTTTATTGAGACACTTAGAGATTGTGGGGGTCCTATAAACCCAATTTTGTTGTAATGTGTTCATCAGATTTTCATTATATATATATATGGTTCAGGTTTAGGAAAAACCGTAAACAAATGAAAAACTGAAGAACACCATAGTAGCTTTCATCTGCACACGGTATGCACATGTACATATAAGTAAGCTGTAAATAATTTATGTGTCATGCACATGTGCATTAAAATCAGGAAGCATATTCAATTACTTGTATGCACATGAGCATACGTACAGGTGAATAGTAATGCTTAGTTTTTATTTTTAGGGTTTTTCCGTCAACTTCATTTCACTCTGACTCCCCTCCCCCCCCCCTCTATATATATCATGTAGAGAATTCAACAAATTAACTGTCCATGTCCATTTCCATATTTGGACGTCGAAACTAATATAGATCGCGATGAGCTATTGATTTACCGTTGATGTGTTGATTGATTATGAATTGATTCTCAGCTTCGTGCTTCAAAGTTGTTATCCATCGACTTGCACAAAACGCGAAACCAGATGATATATGCTTTCGGAACAGCTGATTCAGGTATGCGTTAGTACTTCGCTCGTTATGCTCTACCCATGTTATCTGATCATAATAAATGAAACGAACACGTACCCAACACCGTTAAAACGTTCAGCAAAGTACGCATCTACACGAAAATCTAGTTCAATGTTATAAAGATATTGGTTTTTTTACCCTTGAGAATCCATCATCCATTTGCTCAATCAAACAGCCTGAAGGCTTTCTGTGGTACTTCAAACAAGTGATGTCTAAAGAGACATCAACAATCAACCAGAGATGCTCATTCGCTTTTCTACTTCTTCTCAAGAAGTATGTTTCCCTCTTTGTAGGATTTGGGGTCGGTAACCCGAATTCAGCCTTCATCTGAAAGACGACCAAAAGCAACGTTTATATTTAGAGAAATACATCGTTTAGATTTGCTTCGTCGTACGTACAGTGAAGTCATTTGCTTGAACATATATATATAGAGAGAGAAAGATTCAAATAAGAACAGTAACCGAATAAAAGAACATGAAAATGGCCAAATCACATGTGATTTTACAGTAACTATCAACGCAAGAGTATGCGGAATTGCATGTGATTTTACACGTGATTTTAATGTAAAATCACATGTGATTTGACCGTTTTCTTATTCTCTTATTTGGTCATATTGTTCTCGTATGCATTTGACTCTATATACATATATAGGGCCTTCATTTGAGAACCCATATAATTGTGATAACTTTCAGAACATGTGCTATTTCATATGATTTTTTTTCCATCTATGACTTGGATTAGTGATATATTGATTAACATATATTTGTTTCACAATGTGGTTATTTCACATATATTTTATTCATAAAGTGAACCCTTTTTTTATGTTTGTGGAACAAAAAATTAAGTTGTAAACCAAATACATATGAAAAACACATTGTGAATCGAATATATGGTAATCAATATATTAAATTCTAGCATTTGATGGAAAAATTCATGTGAAACAATACTTTACAATAATAGTTCTCACAGTTTTCACAATATATGAGGTTCTCATTTGATATATACATATATATATATATATAGAGAGAGAGGGAGAGAGTGAGGTTAAGGGAGAACTCTTAAAAAGTGAAAATTGAAGAACATCATAATAACCGTTCACTTATATGGTATGCACATATGCATACAAGTAATTAAAGATGTTTCCTTCTATGCACATATGCATGTGCATACTGAAAAATCACTTATATACTTGTGCATATCATATAAATGAATGGTTACCAGGATGTTTATCAATTTTTCATTTTTTTTTGCAGTTTTTCCGAAACCTGACCTATATATAATTATATATATATATATATATGATGATGATTACCGCTATAAGAGAACTATCAGGGTTCCCATCGTCTGCAATCTTGCCAAGAATACTAGCGTCGGAGACGATATTTGAGAAGGTTGCTAACCATTGCTCCTGTTTTAGTTCAGTAAATAAGAAACAAGTACAATGTGATCTGTTAGTTGGATCGATCAATCTACGCATACGGGTTAATTTAATTGCGGTTTCGAGTTAAAGAATACTAATTACCGAATCCATGAACATATTAACAAGTTCGACAGGAGTTTTAAGCACAGTTTCCCTAGCCCATGATGCTTCCGTTGCCTTAGGTTGCGTTGGTGGTTTCATCAAGCTCGATATTTCTCGTGGGTCGTCAAGCGCACGACGAAGGATCTCGACAACCAATCCTTCACGACGCTTATTGTTAATCATGAACCTGTTTCTGTAGACCTCTCTATCTAGCTGCTCTCCTAGATCATCATGTTTCCATAAGGGACTGCCCGCATAAGCCATATGATAAAGTTCGCCTGCTGCATTATCTGCGAACTCGAGAACTTTTTCTTTGATTGCCTCTGCTGTCAACGAGAGGTACACGTTATCTGCAGCGTTAGAAGCATCAATCCACGTATAGATCAGGCCGTCATCGCTATCATAACTATCGTCATCCTGTAATGATAAGAAAAATAGGTAAAATTCTAGCAACTAGATTCCGTAAATATATGTATCAGCAATGTGACATATAAAGAAACCCCGAGGATTTATAGCTGAATCGAACAACATTTCAGTTCTCGAAAATCTATCTTGTAATCAAGATTATCGGATCAAGAAGTAATGATTAATTAGTGCCGTCAGCGGTTGGATTGGTTGCGGGCTTTCTTGCACTCGTTTAGGTATATAACCTTAAATGAGATTTTGATTAAATTCATAACCTTATTATTTCCTAAAAGAAAAATGGGTTCGTATTCGTTAAAAAGGTCGTGGATTTAAAAGCAATATCTCATTTAAGGTTATATTCTTGTGTACGTCGATGATTTAGGGTTTTACAAGTGTAAACACGTCGCTTTTACGCAATCAAATTTTAGAAAACGAACGAAAGAATGTGATGTCTGCTCGGGTTGTACCTCGGCATATTCCAGTCTAAATTCTTCCATTGTCATCTGATCATCAAAAATAAGCCATTTAATTAGTTGAAATCAAGAAAATTGGCTTAATTAGAAACAAAACCTAATTCACAATCAGCCAAAATCAGAAAGCACATCCACTGCAATGAGTAGATTTCTCTATATAAGCTTAATTTCACACTACAAAAACGCACATATTTAAGGTTAAGCTCTATGTGGTTAATTATAGAATATATATATATATATATATATATATATGTATATATCCTCTTTTACTCTTGTTCTATATGAGAATATGTGAAACCTCATTTTAATCTTAAAAGAAGAGAAAAGAGTTACAACATATACAATATTGTATATATAAAATGATTCAAATTTAATCGATGTGAGACTCTAACATGTATGATAATGACATAATATATACCCGATTAATAATAAAAAGATGATAATAAATAAAATGATTATATATATATATATATATATAGAGAGAGAGAGAGGAGGTTTACTTTGCAAACATGTTATTTGTACAAACCTCATTCAACCGATCATAATTTTTTATTTTGTTCATTTTTTCTAATTACAAGAGGTTGATTAATTATTTTTATTGTGGAATGTGTTAATCATAGATATTATATATTATCTTCATTATATTAATTTTAGAGAAATATATGAAACAGTTTCATTAAAATTTCACAAGTATCATATAAAACAATTTCATAACTATGTATGAAACAACTTGATCAAAAAAAGTATTATATGAAACAATTTCATGAAAAAAAAATTTAGATAATTAAACAATCAAATCGCCAGACAAAGATGATTTACACAGTTTGTACAAAGACAAGTGATTTGCATTTCATCCTCCCTCTATATGAGCACCAGATTTATATACAAACTTCAAGTAGTTGTTCATATCTGGATCAGATCCATTCAAAGCATTCTTATAATCTCACCAATTAAAAATAAATTGTACTTAAATTTTTTTCTTGAAATCAAGAAAACAAAATTTTCAGGCAGCCAAACCCTAAAATTGTATAACAATAATTTTCAGCTGATTTGATTAAGACCTTCTTCCTCAACCTACATGTGTATACTTACACACACAATCCCACCTGCAGAAACACACACATACACACACACCCCTCTACTTATATATATATATATATATATATGTATATATATATAAATACACACATATGCAAGAAATACTAGATTTTTGCTAAAAAAAAGCACAGATCTTTCCCCCCTCCCCCTCTCTCTTTGTTTCAGATGATAGAAATAAATTATACCCGCTCGCGTTTAACGTCGCTAGAGCTGCCCAACACCATTCGGTCATATCCGTTCGAAGCCATATATCGATCTGATCAAGCAAAAAATTGTATATCAGTTCCACTTAACATCTGCACAATTGATTAGATTTGAAGCCTACAATTTCTATCACTCAACATATGAAAAAGACATACTTTTACATTCACATTTCTCTTAAGATCAATAACGCTTTTCCGAAAAAACATAACACATTTGACACGAAGAAATAATCCGAAGCGCATACGACTAAAATCAACTTGTGGATTTCTTTAATCCATATCTTCTGTACATATAAATAAGTGGTTTAATTAAGATCCTCCTGAACTCATGTCCAGGTATATATAGATATACATTACATATATATATATACACACACAAAAACAAATACACACATATATATATATATACACACACACACACAAATACACCTGCCAGAATGAATAAAGAGCTCATGAAATCATCAAACCTGAAGGGAAATAGCTCTATTTGGCTGCAAATTAAAGGGGTTTCCTCTCTCTCTCTCTCTCTCTCTATATATATATATATATATATATATATATATATAGATATATGGGTGTATTTGTGAGGGAGGAGATGGTTGTATATACACTTTTTATTGTATGTATTTGTGTTTCTGTGTGCGTGTTTGTGTCTTTTTGTGTTTAGTAGCAACAATGTCTTATCTCTTCTCTCTTCTTGCTTTGCCAGCTCATGAAAATTAAGCACCAACCTCAGTTTTCATCTTTGAAATTTATTGCCCTCAAAATATAATTATATTTTATATATAATTTTAATTGAAATATATTTGTTGGGGTCAAAATTTAATTGGGTTTTATATATAATTTTTATTGAAATTTATTGCCCTCATAATATTTAATTGGTTTTATATAATGCAAATATCTAATAACATTTAATTCAATTTGTTATATAATTTATTACCAATTCATATGTTTGGGATTGTTTATTTGAAACTTATGTTTTTCTACAAAAACACTTATGAACTTATTATAAGTCAGAAAAGTTTAACTTCTTTAAAAACTTCTTATTACCGGTTTGGCACAGGTATAAGTTGTTTATCTAAACACTCAAAAGTGATTATTACTAGTGTCACACTGGAATAAGTCAATAAATTATTTTTATAAGCAATTCCAAACACCCCTATAGTTTGTTTTAGTATTTAATTATTAATCAATTAGTTAAAGAAATTAATGAAAAATGATAATACAAACAATTATTAAATCCATATATATATATATATATAGAGAGAGAGAGAGAGAGAGAGAGAGAGGGGTTGGTTAATATACAACCTCTTATATTTGTACAACCAATACAACTCAATCTCAACCGTCCATTTAATTTGATGAATATGTAATTTCATAGAAGTTTTGATTGTTTCATAATATAAAGTATTAATCATAATTAATGAACTTTATTCATCTTTCATAAATATTTAAATCATAATAAAATAACTCTCATTATTTCCATAAATATTTCAATTTATTAGGTTGTATTGGTTGTACAAATGCGATGTGTTGCATTTGAAACAAACTCTCTCTCTCTCTCTCTCTCTCTCTCTATATATATATATATATATATATATATTGTTGATATTTAATTTTGTAGTAATTACTTGCAAATAGAAAAGTAAAAATGAATTAATTACTAAATTGCCAAAAATATAATGTATTAATGTTTGGATGTGTTCGGTAATTAGCACTACCAAACTGGTCAACATTTCCGCACGGATAGGGCTGCCGGAAAATAAGGCATCGGTGATTTTTTTTTGGCGGATTTTCTGGTTTTCTGCCAGAAAAATGGCCGTAATTTTTTTTCTCCGGTTTATTTAAAAGATCTTGATTAAATTAAAAATTGAATTATTTTATCTATGGAAATACTCAGTTTTCTAGTAGTGTAGAGAGGGTGTTTTGATTATGGTTCTCATTTCTAATGATCAAACATATAATGAATTATTTGAAGTTGTAATAAATATTTTTGTAAAAATAATTAAATGATTTAAATAAAGAAAAAAAAGAATTAATAATAGTATAATAATAAGTAAAATTTTGAATTGAAAATACTAAAGCATCTTCAAAAGCTATGTTATATTTCCTTTTAAGTATTAAAAGTCAAAATCTTTAAAAGAATTACATTGACTCCAATAGTTACTCTATTTTAGCAATTCAAATATTAGTAATATCATTAAAATATCCAAACGCATTTAATAAAATATTATTTCTCAATCCTAACATTTATTTTCAATACCTTTTATTGTTGGAAAATATTAAAATAATAGTTTTATTTCTTTAAATTTAGAGACTTTTACGGTCTCTTTTTCTCTCTCTATTTTAACATACAAGATGACATAATTGTTGAGTGCAAAAATTGTTAAAATCTTTTTTTTTCTCTCTATTTTAACATAACTGTTGAAGATGTTCTAATATATATAACTACCTGACATCAACAAATATATATATATATATATATATATATATATATTTGAAAACAAAATCCCAACTCCTTTTAAAATATTTAATTATTATTTCAAAAATTAAAAAAAAAATATTTGAGTGCTTTTCAATTTTCAAATTTAACATACAAATGATAAAATAAAATCGTACATTTAGAACAACAGACTGATATCGATCTTAAATTTGATGAGGATGTCACAATGATTTTGTTGAGGATTAATTAGGGTATATGATGTTGCAGTTATTGTGTTTGTATTATGCCTGTAATTTGAGAATTTTGTGCAATCTTTTATTGTCGGAAAATATACTATATATCGATTTCGATCTTTCGTGAAAATAGTCACGTAGATCATTTCTGATAAAATACTATATAAAATGTAGTTTTGAAATTGGAATAAAGTATTTGTAAATGACCAAAATGTTTTTTTTTTTTTTTGAATTTTTTAAAACTAAAAGTACTTTAATGAAATAATTATTTAATATATAAAATAATATAAAATACACAATCCAAATATAGCCATAAATCAAACAACGTTACTAAATGGATGCTAAAACGGTCTCAAAATAGTTAATTATTTATCATGTAAACTAAATACATAATAGACATAAGTCAATGTTTATTATATTAATTAAAAAGGTTAAATGTATGAAATAACAACTTACTTTCATAAATTTTTTTATTATAACATTTTATTTTATTTTTGTTTATTACATCAATGTACATTCAAATTATTTTTTATTAAGATATCGCACTTTAAAAAATCTACCCATTATAGCAATGGGTAACCCTATTATCTTTTAAACCAGTTAACCCCTTGACTTTTTTTTGTTTGTGTGGCTTTAATGAGGTGATGTGAATGACACATCATTTTGATGACTTAATTAAAATAAAAATAAAAACATATTTCAAATTATTATTAGTGATTTTTATTTTTCATTGTTATGATTTAAAAAAAAACCATTAATTTTTTTGACTTTTTCTTATTAAGTTGAATACAAATTAAATATTTTAGATTAAAATATAAATATGCTACATTATTTTCTAGATATATTTTGTTTGTAAAAAAGGTAACACTTCTTATTTTATGTTGTTAAAAAAATACATATCTTTTAAAGTTCTCTCTAAAATGTTAACAAAATAAATTGTGTTCTACAATTTTTTAATATTGTAATGTTAATAAATAATTCAAAAAAATCTAAGTAATTTAATATATTTATACGTCAAGTAATTTTTTTTTGAATAAATATAATATATTCTTTAAAATAATATTTTTTTGGTAAAATAGGAAAAAATCTTATTCTTTCTCTTTCAAAACACACATTTAAAAAAAAAAATATTAGCGAGATAAGTTATCTTCTACTAGTTTTATTAATATTGGTAAATTAATCAATAATTTAATTTTTTTAAATTCATATAATATATTTATTAAATAACATGTAAAATATCTAAATATTAAAACTAAAAGTATATTGTTTAATAAGAATTGATAGATGTTATAATAAAATAATTTTGAAAGTGCAATGTTGTAATAAGAAAGTCACATCACTATAGTACATGTGGACAGCCTGCGTGGACAATGAGGTGGCATTGAAACCTGGGATAATGGGTAAATTTAAATCAAAAGGTTACCCAATGCTATAATGAGTAAAATTTTCAAAGCACATTGTTCTAATTAAAAAATAGTTTAAAAGTACATTGTTGTAATAAGAAAAACTGAAAGTACAATGTTATAATAAAGAAATTTTTGAAAATAGATTATCATTTTTTGCATTTTGCTCTAATTAAAAAAGTTAACTATTATGCTGAATAAATATTAAAACAAATTTCGTTTTATTTCAAAAAACTAAAATGAAAAAGAAAAATATTAAATGAAATGAAATATGTTGTTAGTTTAATAAAAATATATTTCGGAAAAAAAACCAATATAATAAAATAAAAAACAAAATTAGATGAAATGTGTTGCCAACTGAAAACAAATAAAGATATATCGAAAAAATAAAAGTATTAAATTAAATTAAAAAAAATAAAACAAAAGTATTAAATAAATGAAATTAATTAGGTTAAAAGGGTATACTTGGATAATATAAGAGTTCATTCCATCAAAATCAAACCTTAACTCTCATTCTCATACGATCTTTTGTCTATAGAGAGGGGTTCAGAGAAAAAGTTTATGATACCTCCATATATATATGTGTGTGTGTGTGTGTGTCACTACAACAAAATCGGGTTTATAGGACAGTCTTTATTTCTAAGCGTCCTAATAGACCTCTTTATAGGACTTAGTTTATAGGACCAAAAAACATAAATGGTCCTATCTAAAGACGTTGTAATAAGTTTATATGATTTTTTTTTGACGTCGTAATAAGTTTTTTATGACACTTTTAATATAAAGCGTTCAATTAACAAGTTTATAGGATACTATTTGAAAAAAATTCTATAAAAACAAGTGTCCTATAAAAAATTGAGTTTTTAGAACAATTTTTCAATAATGTCCTAAAAAACTTGTTAAGAGGCCCAAAAAGGTCATAAATTAAGTCATATAAAACGGTCTATTGGGACGCTTAAAGATCGAGAGTGTCCTATAATATATATGTTGTAGCAATTGATGTGATAGATAAAGAAAGCCTGAAATGAACAATATTTAGTAATCTAAGAAATCTATCTTGTAATCACATCAATAAATAATTACTAATTACAACCTTCATACTGGACTCAATGCTGAATACTCTTAACTAGAGCTTATTCTTTCTATATATATATATTTGGAATCATGTGAGACCAGATTTTTTTTATGAGAACATTTTTTTACACACACATATATATACATATATGTATATATATACACACACACACACACACATATATATATATATATGTATAGACTTGGAATCATGTGAGAATTGAGACTAGACTGTTTTTGTGAGACCATTTTTTTACACTTGAAACTTCACAACAAACGTTGTAAAAACTTCACTTGAAACGTTGAATGATTTTACATATTATATATATACACACACACACTAAAACAGTATTCGCATAATGTAACGAGATATATCTTGATTTTAATGTTTGTTTTATATTTTTTTCTCAATGTTATAATACGACTATATGCGGTTTTGAGCAAGTAATAATGTTTTTTTTGAATAAAATATAAAATTGAAGATGTCATAAAAAAATTAAAAAAAAAAAAATATATATATATATACTAGAAGAGTACTCGCGCAATGCAGCGAGATACATCGTGTTTTTAATATTTTATTTTATTCTTTATCTCAGTCAATGTTATAATATGACTTTATGTGATTTTGAGAAAGCGATGATGTTTTTATTTTTGAATAAAATATATGTTTGACGATATCAT
>NC_037544.1:1302104-1324920 GCF_001531365.2 Cynara cardunculus var. scolymus
GGGGGGGGGGGGGGTTATTTGTTAACCTTTATTATTGTGTTAATTTTATAAACTAATCATGACGTTTGATTTTTAAAATAAGGGGTTGGGATTAATCATATTATAAATTTAATTTATTAAATGTGTAATATCACAAACATAGGTGAACATAATTGTTGAAGGATATTTATATAAAAGATAATGTGCATTCAATGATATTGGTTACAAACAGTAGAAATCGTATATGTTCAATTCTGTTCATAATTGTCACAAGTGTTCACATATATGTTCAATTTGTGTTCATGATTGTCAAAAATGTTCATATATGTTCAATTTGTGTTCATAATTACCACAAGTGTTCACATATATGTTCAATTTGTGTTCATATATGTCAATTTGTGTTCATAATTGCCACAAGTGTTCACATGTATGTTAAATTTGTGTTCATAATTATCACAAGTGTTAATATATGTCAATTTATGTTCATATGGGTGTATACATGTTAATTTGTGTCATATATGTCAATTTGTGTTCATAATTACCAAGACACTCGCTTTGGTTATTTACTTCACTTTCCGATCTCGAACTCTGACTGTCACCATAAACAATTTTAATCTTCTCAATGTTATCATGTTTTTTTCCAATGTGTTTATCCATAATCGTTTGAACGATAACAAAATTTTACTAACGGATCTCCTCCACCAATCACAAATTTATAAATATTAAAAATGGAAGATCAAGATTAAAAAATAAAAAAAAATCATAAGATCAATATTAAAAATGAAAATAATGGGATATTAATATTGTAACTCCCAATTAATAATATAGAAGTTACAAAAAAAAATACTTGTATACCATTAACATTAAATTCTTAGATAGTGAAGAACCTAATACTAAGATGGATTGTGATTGGTCTAAAAAGTTTATAAAGTTAACACAATAATTCGGGTTAACATCCACGTCTTTATGATCTTTTTTCAATAATACCCTTGTTCGTGTAAAAGTTCGTGAAACTGATGATAAAGATAGATGATGTAAGATCCCACATTGAGGAGGGGAATGAAAGTTGCTTATACGAGCATCTCTAGTAGTTTCTCTGAAATGACTACCAAGTGAGACTAGGGTTGTAAACGAACCGAACGAACACGAACGGAGGCTTGTTCATGTTCGTTCGTTTAACTTAACCGAACACGAACAGTAAACGAACAAAAATCTTTGTGTTCGTGTTCGTTCATTTAGAAAATCAGGTGTGTTCATGTTCGTTTATGTTCGTTCATTAACATGCTAAACGAACGTAAACGAACAAACATAAACGAACGGGCTAAACGAGCATTAACGAACATAAATAAATATTATTTGAATTCAAAGTAAATAAATAAAAAAATATATATTAAGTTTAACATATAAACGAACGAATATAAACGAACGGTAAATGAACGAACATAAATGAACGAACGAGACTTTTGTTCATGTTCGTTCGTTTAACTAAAAGGATAAAAAAAATTGTTCGTGTTCGTTCATTTATTAAATAAACGAACTTCCGGCCGAACGGTTCACGAAAGGTTCGTTGAACGTTTGGTTCGTTTACAACCCTAAATGAAACCATTAATAAAAATAAATATTAAAAAAAAGAAATAATATTTTAATATATGAATGTAATATTTTAATAAATAAATCAATATTGGATTCTCTAAAATAAAAATCTGTTACAAAATGAATGTAAGCTATCAAGTAATTATTCTATAAGAATTGTGGCAACATTTTTTCAATTCAAATTTTGCATTCAATAAATAATTTTAATTTTGATCCATATTTTTTATTTAATTTTGAATTTAAATATATAATAAATACTCCAAATGTTTTATTAAATCATACTCCATCTTAAAATAATTGTTAGGGGTCGTTTACCAAACGGTTATCAGGTAAACGCTTATCAAGTAACATTATCTTACCGGATGAATATGGTAAGTACTAAGAATTTTACTCGTAAGAGCAAAGACAAGTATCGAGAGTCTTATCCAATAAATAAGAACGATAACTCTTATCATGGTTAACGCTTACCGGGTAAATTGTTGCATTTAATACTATTTTGGTGCATTAAAATCTTACATGATAAGTAAATGATAATGTTGAATTCTGTCGGGAAACACTTATTTGGGTAAGCATTTAGTAAATAGCCCATAAAATGTCAAAATTGTAATTTAATCTTAAATAAAAAAATGAAAATACGAAATCTAAAAATGCGCATCCGGGGAATCGAACCCCGGTCAGTACCGTGGGAGGGTACTATGATACCACTACACTAGATGCGCTTCTTTAGTTTTTTCTTTTCATAATTTATTATTAAATATTATTTAATAATTGTTAATTTTATTATATTATTTAATTACCAGAAGAGTACTCACACAATGCAACAAAATATACATCTCGATTTTAGTGTTTCATTTTTTTTTGTCTTAGTCAATGTTATGATACGATTTTATGTGGTTTTGAGAAATCGATAATGTTTTTGTTTTTCAATAAAATATAAATATTAAGATATAATGAAAATATATAAAAATATTGATATTACTATCAGACTAACTATTTAAAAATTCTCGTTTTTTCTGTATTTTTTTAGTTTTTGTTTGATAATATAATTTTTATAAAGATAATAATTAAGTATTTAGTTAGAATTCAATAATTATCCTAATTATATTTTAGTTTTTTATATTTAAAATAAAATGTTTATCCTCTATTTGATTATGTTTATCTGAAGTTAATTACATGATTTCAAGCATGAAGCTTTAATAAGTTATATTTGTGTACAATTTACTTGTAATCTTGAATTGTAAGTAATATGCATCAATAAACAGTACTTCATACATAAAAAATAGGTTTTAAGATTTTTTGTTAAATAATTTATAATATAATATAGATATATTATAAAGTTTTTTTCAATGTATTAGAATTATAAAATTAATATTTAAATAATACAAATTAATCAGCGTCCAAAATGCCTATATCAGCTCAATCAAGTATTCACTTTGACTGCAAACGCATATCAGTTCCCGTTTGTGTCTTTTGTCTAAATTGGAATCCGTGGTGAAAGATAAAACGATTTTTAGTATCATCCTAAATAAGTAATGTGACGAAGCAGTTGTTGCTCACCCGACACGATTATACGAGACTTCCCTACTGACTGAATCACTTGAATCAGTTGAAGGAGGTTTCTACAGGAAGAGTTGCGACTCTGTGTCGTTGAAATATCTGAAATAGATTATTTAATGGAGTTAAATTACATTTTCCTTTTAGAGGCGTTACTTTTGGTTCCTTATTTTAAAAAGCTGATTAGATATGCAAAAACGTTCTTGAACCGTTATATTCATAACATGAATCAACAAGCCGAATTGTATCTTGGGCCACTCTTTAATCGTTCTCAATTCATTTGAATGATTTTGTATCCTAGGTCCATCTTATTTGCGGCTTAATTACGCTTATTGGTCTATCTGGCTTATTCGCACATCTCATTTGAGTTGTTTACTTACGGCTTATTCGCACAGATCGAAATTGCGTGTTGTCCACATTCAGCCACAAAAATGACACCCATACCCCATATTTAAAGCACCGCCTCATTCCCATATGAGACACCCCATCTTCGGCCTCTTTATGATTTTTTGTTTTGATGTTCAAATAATTAATATTGGGGGGTAAATTGGTCATTTATGTTATTCAGACTGTTGTTCAGATAAAAAAAGTAAACAACAACACCTATTTATCCAGACAAACAAATTTACACATACATGACTGAATAAAAAATTTGGTAAACAACCTCTTAACCATTCAGCGCTCTAATTTCATTGTAAACAATTACCAAACAATTATAGTTCATGTTGCATTATATTATGACTACTTAATCATTTTACATCAAACTATTTAGTAACCGTTAAACAGCCCCTCAATAAGTGTTCGCCAGTAAGATTGAATATTTTCATTTATCGGGTACAAGTCGTCTTTTTTTTTTTTCTTAACGGGTAATACTCTCTGATTTTGTTATCGATTTTACCAGATTCTCAATTATTATCATGTTCATTCGATAAGGTAAAATGACCTAATAAAAATTTATTAGAGAAACATTTAGTAAATAAACTCTAATTTATATTTTCAAAACATAAATTAAAACAAAGCGATTTAATTTATTTTTTTTATAAAAAAATGTTTTAATAATTAAAATTAGTTGATTTGGTTTCGGTCCGACCCGTTTAAAATGAGAACCGGGTTTTCTCCTTCCCTCTTCATCGCGTTCTTCAGAATTCTCTCCATTATCTGCTGCTGCAATATGAATTCCGTAGGTTCTTCTGGATTTGCTCTTCTCTTTTGTTTAGCTTCGTTTGCTTTTTCGATTTCGGATTATCATTCTGTAACTCGATTAGGATTCAAGAAAACTATACGGGTTCAGTTCGGATTTGAGGTTAGATATGGAGGGAAAGACGAAGAGATTGAATTCAAAAGATCAATCTTTGTTCTTCTTGTTTTTCTTGAATCTGATGTATTTCCTTGATCAAACAACTTAATTTCGGTAGCGTACTCATAAATTTCCCAATTTAACTCAATAGTAACCATCCAAAAAGCTCGGACGGAATCCACCCCCTATATATAGGAATAGAAATCCAATATCAGCCTCAATCTGTTCAAAGCACCCCTGAATTTCAGGTGTAATCAAATAAATTGTCAGATCAACTGAAAATGCACCACCCAACACCGATACGAATGCCGCATTGAATCCGTATAGCAGAAGGATTTTTTTTCTTCCACTTTCGAGACAATATACGAATCCCAGATCATTCCCACGAGATTGGAACAAGGTTTCTTGGATTGGGTAACAGGAGATCTCGATTAGATTCGATCTTTTTAGATTCTAGTTCCTAGATCAATTGCACAACCATGATTTCTGTAGCAAGGATAAAATCTATCGATTTTTTCAGGTAGCCATTGGGGTTAATTTTCGAAGATTTAACTTCAATTTGGAAAAGAAAGCTGGTTATATTCCTCTTATTGATCGTGGTTAATGTTATGGTTTATGCTTTGTTAAGATAGGTTATCAGTATTGCTCTTGTTTTTGTTGTTTGCCAAGTGTTTGATAATTGTTCTCAATAAATGGACACAAGTTGAAGTGGTCGTGGCAAAGCACTTTGGTTGACGAAATCGAACCCATTATGTGTTCTCTATACGCTAGACATCTTTATAGAAGTATACATGAACCTTATGGTAAAAAAATGTAGATTTTTTTACTTTTTTTCTGCCAAGTTGGGCTAATGGTTGATCGAACTTGCTCAACGTCATCTGAAGTTTCTGAGTTTCAATGTTATTTTTGCGCATTCGTGGTTAACTTTCAGGGTGCCCATTTCAGGGGTATGCAATGGACAAATTGACAACATTTTCACCTTTTTCTACTTGATTTTGATCATTCTACCTTTTTTCTCTTTTTCCCAGAAAAACTCCAAGAGATTTGACCGAGGCATCACTATCAGGTGCTGGAATTTCCATCATAGCAGCTATTTCCATGATTTTTTTGTTTGGAATGGTAAGAATCTCCCCCTTTTTTCAAGTTCTTTAGATTTCATGCCTAGATGTATGCTATATTCATTCTGGTTGTGGCATCATTTTCCATATGTTTTCTTATTGAAACATGATTCTGGGAGATTGGAACTTCACAAGTGCTTTTATGTCTTTTCATACATTTTCTCAACTCTTTTTACCCAAGATTTTCATTCACTAATTGGTTTATACGTTGTGGCACAAGGGTGCCCAATAACTTCAAATCCAACTTAAAACCATGGTGGAAGTTATTAATAACCCACAACTTGAGGCTTATAAGAAGCTCACAATCCCATTTTCCATCCATGTGGGACTAGTTGTTACAACATGCCATTGAAATGAACTGTTACGGACATGTATTTGTACATCACTAAATCACGACTTCATATTGCAGGAGTTACAAAACTTTCTGGCCATCAGTACCTCATCAGCTATCGTAATTGATAAAAGCTCTATTGACGACTCCTTACGCGTCGACTTTAACATCAGGTATGCTCCATTGACTTTAACATCATTAGCAGGTCAAATGACTTGTTAATCAGGTTTGCCAAGCAAACTCAGTTCATAAAAGCTAGTTATTTTATTGCGGCAGATTCAATGGATAGTCTTTTGCTGGGAACCTTAGACCCCTTTTCTCTTTTTAGCCACACTTTTAAAAACAACTATTTAAGTCCAAATGCATCTTAATTGCTGATGTAACAAATATAATATATGAAAAATATAAACCGTAAAATATTGCAAAATTAAAGTGTGGATCCTAAAACGTTGCAAAAATAGAAGTATGGACACTAAAATCTTGATTTCAAAAGCATGAATCATTAACTGAAAATGTGAGTGTTCACTTTCTATGCAACTTCCCCCTTCATGCGAGGCCACCCAAGGGATCATAGTTTGTTGTCAATTAACTCCATTAATTGCATTTATTGGTTTCACGTTCATCATTAGAAGTTGATTAGACTATAACCACTCTTCAATCATTAGAACCAATGGCATTTTGTTTGGTTTTGTGGCTAACACTTGTTAAATTTTTTAATGCAGTTTCCCAGTTTTATCATGCGAGTTTGCATCCGTGGATGTGAGTGATGTCGTGGGAACGGTGAGTTCCAATGATCTTAACTCAATTTCTTCTAGGCGTCCTGCTCGCATGCAATGCCTCCTTTTATTGTTAATCTTCTATCTCCCTCTTTTCTATATGCATGCACTAGACACTTATCATTTGGACGAGTTAAAAGATTGTGTTAGATGTGCCATAGTTTTCTGTAAGCAGTTGCATCAGACTGCCTATGATTAATGATAAGCGGTTATTTTGTTTTTTATTGTTTTTTTAATTGAAAATATTGAGCCCGCATCTATTGTAACCGTCAATCATGAAAGAATGGTTAAGATTTTGGTTGTAAGGGTTGTAAGTTTTAAAGGGGTTGTAAATTAAACAACCCCTACACACACACACACACACACACACACACACATATATATATATATATATATATATATATATATAGGTGGAGGTTCAAACAAGAGCACCTCCACTTTACAAGATAGATAGATAGGATCAGGTTCAGGGAAAAATGCAAAAAAATGAAAAACTGAGGAACACCTTAGTAAGTGGTAACCATTCATCTGCACAATATGCACATGTGCATTTAAGTAACTGAAGTTGTTTCTTGGTTTCTATGCACATGTGCATGTTATAATCGTGTTTTTTTGGATCTTAGTTAACTCTTTCCTAATCAACTCTTATACAAGGCCTAAAATTGTGCTCCCCTTATCTGCAGTACAGGTTAAACATAACAAAAACAGTTCGCAAGTACTCAATCAGTGAGCATTTACAAACAAATGGCTTCGAGTTTGATTATGAGCCAGTTACTCATACGGTTAAGCATGATGACAAGGTTGATGAGGGATATGGTGAAGGATCTGTCAGACTAAATGAGCGTAATTTTGATAGAATTACTCATATGTAAGTGAATTAACCACTCTCATACTTGACCAATCCATGCTCTTGCTTTGATCGCTCTGAAAAACGACCCTCAAGACTATTGCATATGTTTCTTGATGTTTAGCACTTCCTGTTTGGATCAATTTCAGGCATCCAATTGTGGTTGTAAATTTTTATGCTCCCTGGTGCCACTGGAGTAACCGCCTGGTATGGGTATTCCTCCTCTTGACTGCACCCTCCGTTACAAAATAAGTGTCCACATTTCTATTTTAGAAGTGTAAGTCTTCTTTCCAATTCTACCCTTAATTATGAGATGGAGAAATTCATTACTCCCTCCATTAATAAGGGTAAAATTGTCATTTAGTTAATTAAAGAGTGAAATAGTTACACATTTCCAAAGTTGTGTGCCATTTTCATTGTGGAGATTTATTTTGGGATGGAGGGAGTATATAATTTCCTGAAGATTGTCAACTGATTTTTCGCACCCCCATTTGATCAAAGACATGAAAAAATGTATTCTTTGTTCTGTTTCATCGTTCTTTTTTCCTTATTGGCCATTCTTAAAAAAAACGTTTTTCTTTTCTGCTGACAGAATGCTCTTTCTCAACGATGCTAATTTAACATATTGAATTTTTTAAGCACTCGTGAAAAGCAGTCTGTTTGACTGTGTCCTTTGGTGCACACTTCAAATGGTTCGTTCATTATGTATTATATGTTTCAAGTTTCTCACTTCTGATTTATGTAGACTACCCATCTCGTGCATTTCTATAAGATGAAAGAGCTCTTCTACAACATACTGAATTTTCTGACACTTGTTCTCTATTCTGCTTATTTATGTCAGAAACCCTCATGGGAGAAAGCGGCCAAAGTTATGAGACAGAGGTTTAATTCACCTTCTGCTTGTACTTCTCAAAACAAAGTTCAATTCAGTGAATAATATGTAGTTCTTTTTATTAGCTACTGACTCACCGTTGCATCACTAGATATGATCCAGAGCATGATGGGCGAATCATTGTCGGAAGTGTTGACTGCACGAAAGAACCTGATCTGTGTAAAAGGTAATTGTTTAACATTCTTTTCTACTAGTTGACCATTCATTTCATCATTTCATGTCGTCTGCTTAAAAACCCAGCAATGGGATATCAAACACTTGGAAAAGTTATCAGTTTGATTTTGTTGTGTTCTATGCTTTCTCCATTTATCGTGGTTTACTCATTTTCTACTGGTTTTCAGGCATCACATACAAGGTTATCCATCTATTCGCATCTATCGTAAGGGCACGGATGTTCAGTAAGTAGCTGTTCGTCACATCTTTCTAGATATATAAGTTCCAACTTGTTTATAATTAGTTTATCTTGGACCGATGCTTCACTACGACAAAATTCTGTTTATAGGACGCCTAACATGTCTAAGCGTCCTAATAGAATATTTTATAGGACCAAACAATAAAGCATTCTATGTAAAAGTGTTAGAATAGGTTTATAGGACGCTTTTAGGCGTTTTTACAAGTTTTTCGGGAGATTTTTAAAATAAAGTGTCGTATTAGCTATTTTATAGGACCCTTTTGAGAAGTGTCCTATAAAAACTCGTCTATTTATAAGACACTTTTAGGCATTTTTACAAGTTCTTTTAGGACATTTTTAAAATAAAGTGTCGTAGTAGCTATTTTATGGGACCCTTTTGAGAAGTGTCGTATTAGCTATAAAATAGCTAATACGGACATATTGTGACACTTTTTCAACATATTGTGACACTTTTAGGTAGGACGCTTTATTGTTGGATCTTATATAAATGAGTCCTATGAAGTATTCTATTTGGACACTTACACATATTAGGCGTCATATAAGCCCAATTTTGTTGTATTGCTTTTGAAAAGACTCACAACATCACAATCTACTTTATAGGACGTCAAATATATCTAAATTCTCTAATAGACTACTTTATAGGACACTTTTGTCCTATGTAAAGGTGTTATAGTAAGTTGATAGGATATCTTTTGGGTGCTAACAAGTTTTTAAGGACACTTTTGAAATATGGTGTCGTATTATTTTTTTATGACATTATTTGAAAAGTGTTACAAAATCATGCTTCATATAAAAGAAGTGTTCCTAAAGAGCTAATAGGACATTTTATTTCAATAGTGTCGATAAAAAATTGTTAAGACGCCAAAAGCATACTAACAGCTTATTGTAACACATTTCCATAAGATGCACAATTGTTTGGTCCGATAAATGTAAGTCATATAAAGCAGTCAATTAGGACACACTACAACAAAATCGGGTTTATAGGCTGCCTGAAGTGTTTAATTGTCCTAATAGAGTGCCTTATAGGACTTAAGTTTATAGAACCAAAAAACATAGCGTCCTATCTAAAAGGTAACAGTAAGTTTATAGGATGCTTTATGCTATCGTAAGAAGTTTTTTAGGATCTTTTTGAAATAAAGTGTCGTATTAGCTATTTTAGAGGACGCTATTTGAAAAACCCTTGTGTTTATAGCACATTTTTTCAAATAGTGTCCTATAAAGCTAATACGACAATTTAGTTTAAAGAAGTCCTAAAAAACTAGTTACAACGCCCAAAAGCGTCCTATAAACTTATAGTAACGCTTTTAGATAGGAAACTTTATTTTTGGTCCTATAGACTTAAGTTCTATCAGCTCTCTAGTAGGACACTTCAACAATTTAGGCATCCTATAAACTCAATTTTGTTGTGTGACATTTAAACATATTTGGCGTCCTGTAAAGCTGATTGTGTTGTTGTGATTTTTCGTCAAATGCATTTGTTGAATCAACTAATGCTCTTTTCAATCAGATTTTAAGTTTGAGTTTTCTCTTTGAATTGCTTTATGGTTCCCTTGTGTTTTCTTGAATCAGTGATGCCCATGGAATCCACATTCATGAAACATATTATGGAGACCGAGATACTGATAGCTTGGTTCTTGTAAGAAAACTGAAACTCCTCTCGATCTTTGTTTTGGGGAAACATGCCCTTTTCGAATCCGTAATACTTGAAGGGTTCTTTACTAAAGAGCTCATCCAACTTTGGCTAACGTTTCCCTTCATGCAGAAATTGGATGCCTTGGCTTCATCCATTGTTGTCGATGCCAAACGTTCTTCTGGTGTGACAGTTGATATTACGAAAAGACCTACACCACCTCATGAAGGTTGTAGGATCGAAGGATTTGTATGGGTCAAGAAGGTAAGTCATTATAAACATGACAATATGTAGCTTCATAACAAAATAGGACGCCAAATATGTCTAAATGTGCCTTACAGGACTTAAGTTTATAGGACCAAACAATTGTGCATCTTCCTAATAAGTCGAAAGGAAGGCTTTTGGGCGTCTTTAACAAGTTCTTTATGATGCTTTTGAATAAAGCATTCTATTGTCTTTTTTATGACATTATTTGAAAAAATGGCATATAAAAACAAGTGTCCTATAAGAAGACATGTTCATAAGACGCAGAGGTAGACCTAGAAATTTTTTCAAGTGGTGGCACCATCTGACTATAATAAACGGATATATGGATATTTTTTTTACAAAATCATTATTGGTCTGTTGGTTAGTTCCTTGCTTTTTGTATGTGAGGTCGAGTGTTTGAGTCCCAAATATTTTAAGAAACATAAAAATCTTGAATTAAAAGATAAAAACTAAGAAAGTGATGCCAATTGTATCCGAACCCACACATGGAAGGAGAGATAGACTGTGCAAACCAACTCTACAAAAGAAACTTGTGTTAGTTTTAAGGAATATATCGTTGTACCCAACAAAATAATACAGTGGCACCTTTAACAACCCTAAAAAATTTGACATTAAGACGAAGGAACGAAGCCGTCGCCTACGCCACCGTATGCACCATCCTAGGTCCGCCCCTGATATTAAGACACCTCTTAGAATGTCTTGTAAAAAATTATAAGAAAGTTAATATGACACTTTTTTAAAAAGCGATTGAAGAAACTTGTTAGGATGTCCAAATATGTTCCAACATCTTATTGCAACACCTTTATATAGGACCCATAATTGTTTGGTCCCGTAAATTAAAAATCTGTAAATCAGTTTATTAGGACTTTTTTTTTTAATTAACCTGGATATCCAACCCGCTATGTGAGCCAACTAATTCCAAGATGACCACCCGCCTCGCGGGTATCCAGGAGTCACCACATTTGAACCTCCGTGGCCACGAGGGGATTTTTATTCCTCCTTGGATTCGAACCAGGACCTCCAGGCACTTTTGATCTTTGGAGCCCAAGCTCAAACCAATCGGGCACCACCCTTGTGGTTTCTATTAGGACATTTAGGGCTAGGGCCTGTTTGTTAGCAACTTAATGAGCTTAAAGGGACTCACACCTTTTTCAGTCAACTACTCATGACTGTTTGGTAATGGCTTATTGATATAGAAAGTGACTTCTTCAGTAAGCTTTCCGGGTGGGGGGGGGGGGGAACTTATGCAAAAAGCCAAGTTTTTTCCAAAACCTACCCCCTCCGAACTATACAAAACCCTCGCAAACAAAAATATTCCCAATCTATACAGAGAGATTAATCCTCACATCCACACACACAGCTTTATATATACAGAACTTGATGGAAAAACCAACCGAACATCCCCTTGGACATATTTGGTGTCCTATAAATGCCGATTTTGTTGCAGTGCAAGGTCTTCGTACATCCTCCCCCTCCCCCCCCCCCCCCACCTTGCCGTCGGCGTAAGATTTACTTGATTTGTTTGGTTTAATCTTTGGTTGTCATCTACTACACAGGTTCCCGGAAACCTTATTGTCTCAGCGAGTTCAGGATCCCACTCATTTGATGCTTCACAGATGAACATGTCGCATGTGATTTCGACCTTCTCTTTTGGTTCGACAATTACTCCAATGATGATGAGTGATATGAAGCGGTTAGTACCTTACCTTGGTGGAGGCCGTAACCGGTTGGATGGCAAAACATACACGACCAAGCCAGAATCTGATGCAAACGTTACAGTAAGCTCTCAAATACTAATTCCCGAAAACCTTTTCATGTTCGTGTACATTTACACACCTCTCACTACTACAAAATTGGGTTTATCGGGCGCCTATAATGTCTAAGCGTTCTAATAGAATACTTTATAGGACTTAGGTTTATAGGACCAACTATAAAGCGTTCTATTTTCAAGTGTTACAATAGGTTTATAGGACACTTTTGGACGTTTTAACAACTTTTTTATGATGCTTTTAAAATAAAGTGTCGTATCAACTACTTAATAGGACACTTTTGAGAAGTGCCCTATAAATATTGGACACATTTTTCTAATAGTGTCATATAAAATAGCTAATAGGACACTTTATTTTAAATGTGTCCTAAAAACTATTGTAACACTTTTAAATAGGATGTTGTTCAGTTTAGTCCTATAAACTTCAGTCCTATAAAGTATTTTATTAGGACTTATAAACATTTTAGCGGTCCTATAAAACCAATTTTGGTGTAGTCTCTAAGTTATCAAGTACCAAAGGGTCATTAGCCCAGCAGTACCCGGATAACTGGTAGATCCCAATCTCTCTGTAGGTCAAGGGTTCAAGTCTCACCAAATGTAAATTGCAGATAGAACATTATATTCAAGTCGTGAAGACGGAGGTTTTGGGTTTGTCTAATCAATTGATCGAGGATTACGAGTACACAGCACATACTAGTCTGATACAAGCTCATTCCATCCCAGCCGCAAAGTTCCATCTCGAGTTTTCACCGTTGCAGGTTTGAAATCTGAATCACACCCAGGATCTTATCACTACAACAAAATCGAGTTTATAGGACACCAAAAGTGTTTAGGTATTTTAATAGACTACTTTATAGGTTCAAACATTTGTGTACCCTATCTAAAAAGTGTTAGTAATAAGTTTATAGGACGCTTTTGGGCGTCTTAACAAGCTTTTTAAGACACTTTTGAAACAAAATGTCGTATTAGCCCTTTTATAGGATCCTTTTAAAAAGTGTCATTTGAACACATCTTCTTATAGGCGCCCCTTTTACAAGAAACTTTTCACATTGTCCTATAAAAGGCTAATATGACACTTTGTTTCCTAAAAAGCTTTTTAAGGCGTCCAAAAACGTCATATAAACTTATTACAACAACTTTAGGTAGGACAAATAAATGTTTGGTTCTATAAATTTAAGCCCCACAAAGTAGCCTATTAGAACACTCGGATATTTTTAGTGTCCTATGAATCCGATTTTTTTTTGTAGTGTATTGTAAACAATCGCTCTACTCTTTAGGGTAGATGTCAGATCTGTGTACATCTTACCACCCCACGCCAGGGCGGGATATACTGGGTTCGTTTGGTTTAAATTTGAAGTCCATTTTACCTGTCTTTTCATAATGCTTGTCGCCGGATTTTAATTCCCATCTTTATTATGGCTTTAGGTTATGATCACGGAAAACCCGAAGTCATTTTCTCACTTCATCACCAACCTCTGTGCCATCATCGGTGGTGTGTTCACAGTACGTCTTTCACTTGTTCTCTGTGCGTGTCGTACTTCCTACGTGTCCATACAATAAGATGGCTTATTTAGGATGTCCGGTGGGCGACTTAATAGAGTACTTAATAGGTTATTAAGTTTATAAAACCAACAACTTTTAAGTCATATACAGTAACGTTACGATAAGTTATGACGAAGTTATGACAATCTAATAAGACACAAGAAAAATTGTCTTATTTGCCTTTTTATATGACACTTTTGAAAAATGTCCTATAAAAAAAAAGCTAATAAGAGGATTTATATCTTGTGTCTTGTTTGATTACCCAAATTCGTTGATGGAACTTGTTACACATAGTTGTTGGTCTTAAAACACTTAAAAGCCTCGTAAATACTCTATGGGTGCATTTGATTTCTAGACAGGATAAGATAGGACAAGACAGAACATCTGTTCAGGGTTTGGCAAGACGGAACTGGACATGACAGAACAGATAAATGAGTTGCTTATATCTTTTGATTAATTTTATGTAATTTATTAAATTATAATAAATTAAATATTTTTTTGTAATAAAATATATTATTAGAAAGTTTTTTCAAAACGATTAAAATGACGCTAAAATAAAAAAAAAGTTTATGTAGTTTGCAATGTTTATTTTATATCTTTTCTATATTATTATTTTATTATTAATATTTAAAAAGTTACATAAATTAACCGAAATATAAAAACCGTTTAAATGAATAAAATTTAAAAAATGAGTAAAATGTAAAGAAAAAGACGTATTTAATGTTTTAGACTGAAATTAAGTTTTATTTTGAGGTTATATTGGTAAAATATAGGTTTGTTCCACCATGTTCCATGGGGTGGAGGTGGAACATGCGTCTTCCACTTTGTTTCTTTCTGTTCCACATAAAAGTTCCGTCAAACGTGAAACAAGGTTTTGTTTTGTCTTGTCCAGTGTACAACCAAACACACCCTATTAGAACACCCATAAACCACCGGGCGTTCTAAAAAACCCATTTTGTTGCAGTGTTTAAAATTTCTACTAGCTGGAAAAAGGACTTCGCTATTTTACCATCGATTTGCTTCGTTTTTCTTGTGTATTGCTATCAGGTTGCCGGAATATTGGATTCCATTCTCTACAACACGTTTAAACTGGCGAAAAAGGTCGAACTGGGGAAGAACTATTAGGTCGAAGCCCGGAAAAGAATCAGTTTTAAAGCCATTTCTAGTGAAGATTACTAACTTTCCCGTTGAATATGGAACCTAATTTAGCCAGTATAACCTAAGTAATCGAGTACAAAGGCATTAGCCGTCAGCCCGTGATCTAGATTTTGTAAGAAACTAGCTCCACTGACCGTTAATTAAGACACAGAGTTTTTTCTATCTTATCCGTTTTATATAACGATCTTTCTTTGTCTATGTACTTACTAAACAAATTAATAGTTGTTAGAACGATGATTGTTTGTGGTTGTTTTGCGTTTCGCGAGAATCTCAATGTGGGCCCGGCCTGGCCCAGGATCCACATAGGACCAGGACTGTCCCGATGGTCTGTAACCGGTTATACATAGACCTGATTTTTTTAAAAGAATAAGTTTTTATAAATTATATATCAAGGGTTTTAACAAAAACCCTTCTAAGTTTAATTTAAGTTTTCCAAGTTTTTTTTGGAAATTTTTCTTTTTTTTACGTGTTTCGGTATTAAGTTTAAAAAATCGCAATTATAAAAACATGCACAATATGTTTTGTAAAAAAGAATTAAAAAAAAATTAAAGTGTATTTCAATCAGATGTTATTAAAAAAACAAGATTTTTTATATGTTCAAACTTATTTTTTCGAACAAAAATTTTGGACCGATTTCTAAGGACCGGTTATGGTTAAAGGAGACTGAGCCATAAGTTTTCGATCGAGACCGGGACCGGTTACGAAAAGGAAATCAAGGACTTGGACCGATTTGCTCAGGGACTGGTTTTTGACCATCTCTATGCTAGATGGGTTTCGTGATATTTGCTCGTTTTCTTGATTTTGTTCATATACAAATATTGTTCATACTCAACACGATAAAATTACAGTGAACTTATTTGACAGAATCGTTCTCGATCAATAAACACAACACGTTCAAAACCCGAAAAGAACGGAGAACCCACCAAAAGCTCCAACCGAACAAAGGAAATTTGTGACGGTTAACGAAGCGCCATTTGGAGTCGGAGGTGGATGGTTTTCGTCTGAAGGACCCGGAGCTGGAGTCAGGTCAGTTTCTGGTGTAGATGGAGCCGGAGGAGGAGATGGATAGTCTTCGCTGGCGGGAGGTGGTGATGGAGTGGCGGATGGAGGTGGCGACGGAGCAGCAGATGGTGGTGAAGATGGAGCAGCCGAGGAGCGGTTGCTGCGGTCTGCCATTACGACAATCATCACTTTTTCGTTGTTTTTGCAGTGATCTACATTTCCGCTGATGAAGAAATGAGGCCCGGATTGGGTTAACTTGACTGCGGTATGACCATCACTGTATTTTGCAATCGGTGATGCCGTGCTGCAATTTTTGTAGTCGGTTTCGCTTACTTGGACCAACGAGTCCTTGTTCGCCTCGTAGTTGAACACTACATATAAACACCAAAACGTCATCGAAAAGTGGCTTTCGATAATCAAAATTTTGCGTGATGGAAAAGATCGAACTCAAAGGAGTTACTCTCGCTACAACGAAATCAGCTTTTAGGATGCTGGCAACGTCCTATCAACTTATTGTAATACTTTACATGGAACACACAATTATTTGATCTTATAAAACAGTATATTTATGATATTTAGACATATTTTTGCATCATATAAAGCTGATTTTGTTATACTGTCCTGAATCAACCAGCAAGATTACATCGTCTGCTTTGGTGGACCAGGATCAGTACAGTACAGTACTGTACTCTGTACTGTATAATATGTGAAACTCCTTTAAATCTTTTTTTAAAAAAGACCCGGAAAAGCATAAAACTTACGGACGGTGTCTCCGATTTGAAACCGGCTTTGGTGTGCCCATTGATCATATGAATTACAAGATGCAAGGCTCCAGTCACCTGAACCTCCAACCTTGAATTGGTATGCATGGCCATCTTGAATCATAAGGAAAAGACTAAAAAGCCCTAGAACCACCACCATTGTTGTCTTGTGATGGCTTGTTGTCTTCATTGCAAAACCAAGATTCAGAAGGGTAAAATAGGAATGTAAATTATGGGAAGACTAAGGTAAGTCCATGGGGGTATTTGTAGGGGGAAAAAAATGAAGGTGAATCTTTTCTTTTCTTGTAAATGTGGTTTCTTGAATTGAAGTCCAAAGCATAAGGACAACTTTTGTGTTTAGGGTGTTATGCTTTTCTTTAACACCACCAAAAAGATATGTAACAAAGATTCTAATCAGATATATATATATATATATCTGGTAAATTGTATGAAAAAGTAACGTACTTTAATTTGATGTATTTATATTTTGGGTAACGTACTATTAAAACTTCTAGTTTTCATCCCATCAACCCAATTTCATTTCTATTTTGGATAACGTACTTTCAAAATTTTCATTATGAAAATTATTTCTATACTGATTCAATTTCGTTTCGATTCTGTTATAACAAATCTCGTACTGGGTTTTATGCAGCTGTATTGGGTCAAGGGAAAAATCTGATCAAGGTTGCTCTTAGAATATTTTTTAAGAGGTGTTAAAGTTTCAAATATTATTTCACTTCTGATTATTAAGATGGGGTGCTGAAGTCTGAAATCTAAATAAAAGATTGTTTGTTTTGAAAAAAATATAAATTTGAAGATATCGTAAAAATTTTAAAAAAAATAAATCGATATTAGTATCAAATTAACTATTTAAAAAATCTCATTTTTTATAAAGTTTTTTATTTCAATTTTCCTATTATAGTTTAATTTAGTTTAATAACATAACTTTTTATAAAAATAATAATTAAGTATTTTGTTAGAAGTCAATAATTATCTTAATTATATTTTAGATTTTTTATAATTAAAATGAGATGTGTTTATCCTGTATTTGATTATATTTATCTACAGTTAGTTAAACGAATTTCAAAATTGAGTTTTAATAAGTTGTACTTATATATAATTTACTTGCAATCTTGAATTTAAGTAACGTACATTAATAAATAATACTTCATATATAAAAAATGGTTTTTGAATTTTTTTTATCAAATGTTTAATTTATTTTTGGTTTTTTAAACAAACCACACGAACTACCCGTTATTAAATTAGAATTGGGTTTTGACAAATTATTATTAAATCCACAAAATTTAATGTTTATTTAGAAATTATTGCAAAGGCATTAACTTGTATTTGAAATATAACCGAATTATTATAATATTTATGTACATCAACTTTATAGCTATCTATACTAAATTATAAAGCATTTGACAAAACTCTTATAAACCATCTTTTATATATGAAATACTGTTTATTGATGCATATTACTTAAAAATTCAAGATTACAAGTAAATTTTATATAAGTACAACTTATTAAGTTTCATATTTGAATTCATATAACTAACTGTAAGTAAATATAATCAAATACAAGATAGAATTCTCATATATCTAAAATATAATTAGAATAATTATTGAGTTCTAACAGAATAATTAGTTATTATCTTTATAAAAGTTATATTATTAAACCAAAAATAAATTACTTCGTCACTAAACCAAAATTAGATTGTAAAAAAAAATTGAATTAAAGAAATTACACAAAAAATAAGAACTTTTATATATATTTTTAATTTTTATGATATTTACAAATTTATATTTTTAAATAACACATTATTGCTTGCTCAAAATCACATAAATTCATATTATAATATCGACAGAGACCAAAAAAATAAAACAAAACATTAAAATCGAGATATATCTCGTTGCATTGTGCGAATACCATTATATTTTAATTAATAATGTCTTCATGATGCCTATCTAGAAACTAGAACGTATCTGAAAATCGTTACTTCAAAGTCTAATTCATTGAATTTCGAAAAAATCATTTATTGTACGGAATCAACTTAAATGACATTTTATTGGATCGAAGTTAACGGTTACAAACCCTTTTGCAGAAAACATCGTTCATCCTCAACATTACAGAACTGTAAAAAATTGTACGGATTTGATATAAATAAACTTGATTAATTACAAGATTTTCTTGGATAATCACCTACTAAATAATCTTGGATATTATAGTTCTACAAAAAGAACTATAATTAATGCAACATCGGCAATAAACACATGTTTATGCAAAATGGTAATTACAACAACAATAAAACTACCATAAACCCCCACCCTAATTAGTTAATTAAAACTAATGACAACAAACGTCAAAAACGCAACAACAACCGCCGACAAGATTCCGGCACCGGTTAACCGGCAACTTCCATTCTTCTTGGGCAATCTCTTAGGCAAAGCACATTCTTCCCCATTGAATATCACCTTCGTTGGAAACCCATCTCCCTTCACCACTTTTATATCCGGGGTTTCCTTCTTATGAAAGGAAAGCACCGATTGCTGTTTTCCGGGCACCGGAATCTCCCCGTGTCTGCCATTATCGATCGGAATCAAGTAATTCAACCCCGGCAAACCCTGCATGAAAATGGTCCCATGACGACCCACTTTCGGAAGCTTCGTTCCATTAAAAGAATACACATTTTCAAAACCCCTAAACGCTTTCTTGAACTGAAGTCCGGCGAACCAGTCCTCAAATGGGTGGCTCCCCCAGTTAAAAATCGTCAATCTCGCCGTCCATCCAGTCTTGAAATCACTATCAAGATGCCAATTCAAACTAACGGCACAGTTATCTGGACATGGAAGCTTTCTTGGAAGATCAATATGTTTCAATTTAGCCCAAGCTCTTGCCTTTTTAGTCCGATTATGAAACGGAACCAGCAACGCCTCCGCCGGCAACGGCAGTGCTCGAGCTTTAGGGTTACATTTGGTCGTATCTTCATCTTCACACCCACATGCACACGTGTTGCATGGCACTACAGAATCAGTGTAGTAAGCCGAAAAAGACACACAACATTTAGCTTGTTGAGGTTTAGGTTTTGTTATATTACAAACAACTTGATAACTCGCCATGGCGTAGATGGCAGCGTCGGTTCCTTTCGGGTCGGGAAACTCCGACGGGTCGACTCTAATGGGCTGTGAGCATTTGAAATGTGGGCTAACGTAACCTTCGATCTTCCAGTTTTGTGGTGGGTAGAAAGAGGTCCGATTAAGATCAGGTGGGAGTTTAAAAACAGTCATCTGAAACATGGCTTTCGACTCAGTTTCGTTCATGATTTTGGGCAAGATGCTTCCGTTCCGGCAACAATACGGGAACTTTCCGATCTTCTTATCGTTTTTTAGGGTTGGTGGGAGGTCGGAGATGACTGGTCTCTTTTCGCAGTTGACGACTTTGGAGAAATCCATGTCTTTATAGTATTGGCCGGCAGGGCTGAATAGGCATTCAGACAGGTCTTTTTTGCGAGTGTAAGCACCTCGCATGTCGTAGATGAACTCGTTTCGCATCCATTCGAAGGTTAAGTTCCATTTATCGAGACGGCTGAGTGGGTGATTGTTTTCGATGGTTACTTGAGCCAGGTAATTGCCTTCGGTGGCTTGCACGACGTCGTATGTGAAAGAGACCGCTCCTTCCTGACGTGGGTAGAATTTGGTTTTCTTCTTTTTGACCTTGAATTTCGGATCTTTTTTGCAGCATACGTACATGGTCTTCTCTGAAGAATGATCATCATCAACATCAACAACAACAACAACAATGGAGAAATCTGTGAGATTTGAATGTAAACGACAGGAATTAGGTTACAGTGTGTACTTACGTTTTTTGGTGGGTGCAGGGCATTTGAATCCATCGTTTTGGAGCTTAAGCTTCTTAGGCATGGGAGCATTTCCAACCTTCCCTCCAAACAAAGTACCCTTAAACTTAACCTTCGCCGCCATCTGATTTATATCACCGGCGGTATCAATCGCCGTCTTTAGATCCGCCTGAGGATAACCAGTCACATACGTTCCATTCTTATCCACCTTAAACGGAAAACTGTCACCATTAAGAATCGACCCACCTTCCGTCGAGACAATCACTTCATCATGATGAAACCCAATAAGCGCCTTCCATGCTTTCACCTCGGTGGTGCCGGCATTAATGGCGATCAGCTCAGACTTAAAAGCCCACGACTGAGCAGTCACGTTTTTCAAATGGGGAAACTCTTTTTCACGAGAATCAAAAGTATACTGCAAAAAGACGCCATTACAGGTGTTCATTTCTTTCGGTGGAGTTATCTGCTGGTTGTCATCTCCGCCACCGTCACCGCCGTCGTCGGTTTGGGCCAAACATGTCGGAGAAGAAAGTAAGAGGAATAAAGAGAAGAACAGTAGTATATTCATGGCGGTTTGATGCTGATTGATTTGGAAAGAGATGATCGGTGGGGGTGGGTATAGAAAGGTCTCCGGCGAGTGTATGGCGGAGGAGTACGGCGGAAGGGAGAGTGAAGAAATTATCACCACCCGAAGCCGCGTGAAGAAAAACACACGGCGAAGGAAGGTGATGGATGGAAAGGAAAAATCAGAGACCAAACGACATAGAAATGGTGAAGACAGGAGAGGGAAACCGATAGTAATAGGAAGAGACCGACGGGTTTTCCGGCGTTCAGCTCCTCTGGTTTTCCCGGATATATGCCGGAAAACACTCTGGGGTGATTATTGGTCGAGGGTTAATTTCGTCTTTTTCCAACTTTCGGTTTTGTTAAGAGTAAAATCTAATTTTGGTACTCTATTTAGTGGAAATGTGAAAATGGGATGCCAACTCATCGTAATTATTTAAATAAATATTTATTCTATTTATAAAATATAATGATCAATTACGTTAATCGATTAAGAAACATCGTTGTTGAAAGTTTGAAGAATAATAAGAGACAAATAAAATGTTGATTTACTTCTTATAAGAAAAAAACCGATCCTGGACCGCCGGAGGACTGGAACTGGGATCGGCAAAAGTCTGTTCCCTCCCGGAACCAGTTATAGGACCGTCGACCGGTTATGGTTTTGGAGGGTTACGAGGGACCGGCCCGGCCCAGCCTGGTTATTAAAAAGTAGCCGTTTTTTATATAGCCATTATATGACATATTTTTGGTCTTTTTTACCTTCTAAACCCTATATATAAGTGTCATGGTTGAAAGATTTACATATAAAATTACAAAACGTAAAAAAAACATTCACAATTCTCGCTCTCTCGTTATATTGTGACTTCAAGTCGTATTTTTAAAGTGTATTTGACCCATCCAACTACAAATTTTATAATGAATTAAAAAATTTATCATTAAACAAAAATTTAAAAAAAGTATGTTTTTTGTTCGGTACCGACTAACCATAACCGACTATGAGAATGCTTGATCGGGCTTCCCGATACTGTTGAGGCCCGGGATCGGTGAGGCCTTACCGGCCCCGCTCAAACCGGGACCTGTTTTTTGATGGGGGTAGCTAATGGCACCCCTATCATTTGCTAATGTCACCCCTATCTCCTTATGTAATCATTCTTTTTTTAATTTCATTTTTGTGTTTTTGTCTTTTTCTTGTCTTTTCTTTTTATACTAATTTCATTTTACTTAGTTTATTTAATTAAATATAAATATATTATTATTATTATTATTATTATTTATTACCCTGTAATTTTTTTATTATTACTAAAAAATATTATTTTTTATCATAATTTTTATAAAAAATATTATATGTTTTATTTTTTTAAATATTTTTCTTAAAAAACGTTATCTTTTTCTAATAATCATTTTAAAGAAAAAATATATATATATATATATATATTTCTTTTTTCAATAACAATTCTTTAAAAACGTA
>NC_037544.1:1325300-1337421 GCF_001531365.2 Cynara cardunculus var. scolymus
ATAATATATAATATATTTATAGATATGTAATATATATATATTTATATATATATATAATAATAAATATAATATAATGATTGAGTTTGAGATTTGATGGATGTTAAAAGCAATTTCAAATCCGATGCATTCAACACCCCATCAAGGGTGGCATTAGCACTCCCCTTTTTGACCATCACTAATCAGGCGTTTCTCGTTATCACCGGATGACGACGGGAGCCACCGGCGGCCATGGATGTAACATGAACCTAAAACTTCTCAGGTTATTTTTCTTTTCCATCTTTACTCACACCAATTCGTTAACTAAAACTGATCATTATATGGTGATTTTGCATTTATTGAATCAAGCCCTAATCGAACTCTGCTCATTGCCATAATATGATCCAGATGAGATCTAGAAACCGAATACAGCTAATCACAGTTAATAAACAAGTCTAATCAATATCTCAAAACAATATATTCTTCTTTAATTTACAAATCCCTTTCTAAACCGTCGTGGTTTACCGCCGGCAAGCTCAGTTTCCGCCTTGAATTTTGACGAGATTAGAGTACGCTCCACCGCGTACGGTGAGCAGATCGGAATGTGAACCTTGCTCCGCCACCTTCCCATCTTGAATCACGGCGATGGAATCGGATCTTTTTATGGTGGTGAGACGGTGAGCCACCACGATACATGTCCTTCCGTTCATCATCTTCTCTAGCGCTTCTTGAACCAGGCTCTCGGAGACTGTATCGAGAGCACTGGTTGCCTCGTCGAGCAATAGGATGCTTGGGTTCTTGAGCATGGCTCGGGCCAATGCGATTCTTTGTTTCTGACCTCCGGAAAGCTGCACCCCCCTTTCTCCACAGTATGTTTCATAACCATCTTTCATTCCACTGCCGAACACAAGTTATATCAGGTTAGATCAGTACCAAATAAACTTGGCTTTTTGTATAAAACTTTCTGAGAAACGTACTAAATAAGCCACTTTCTATATCATTAAGTCACTACCATACATTCATGTATACCTTACCGAATAAGTTGCGAGTCTCATTAAGCTGCTAACAACCATGCCCTTATTGTTCTAGAATAACTAATATGACACTTTATTTCAAAAGTGTTAAGTTAAAAAACTTGTTAGGATGTCCAAAAACGTCTTATCAACTTATCGTAATACATTTACAGAGGACGCATATGGTTTTATAAACTTAAGTCCTGTAAAGAAGTCTATTAGGACATTTAGACATCTTTGGCGTCATATCAAAACTAATTTTGTTGGAGTGGCCTATGGTGTTAAAATACGTGGAACTCATTGAATCTTTCTCCAAAAGAGCCCTTACGAAGGTTCCTACACATATATGTAGACTTGGGATCACGTGAGACCAGCCTGTTTTCATAAGACCCGTGAGACCAACTTTTTACACTTGAAACTTCACAGCAAAATGCTGTGAAGTGAAGGTAACCTTCACAGTGTTTTTGCTGTGAAGGTTCGACTTTTTTAAACCTTCACAGTGTTTTTGTTGTGAAGTTTCAAGTGTAAAAATGTGGTCTCACGGGTCTCACGAAAACAGCATGGTCTCACGTGAACCCAACCCCATATATGTATGTATGTATATATGTATAGACCTGGGATCATGTGAGACCAATCTGTTTTCATAAGACGTGTGAGACCATAAAGTTACATTAAACCTTCACAACAAAACATTGTGAAGGTAGAAAAAACACAGAACTTTCACAGCTCCAATATGATTTTAGGTCTTCACATCTGGTCTCACGGGTCTTACGGAAACAGGTTAGTCTCACAAGAACGTGATCATATATATATATATATATATATATATCTTGAAAAAAGGAGCAAATATCATGAATTTTAATACCTTATGAACTCGTGAGCATTTGCAAGCATCGCAGCCTTCCTGATCTCGGATTCTTTAGCACCTGGTTTCCCGTAGCCAATGTTTTCATGGATGGTTCCTGCAAAAAGAGTTGGCTCTTGACTCACTAACGCGATATGCGATCTCAAAGCTCGCAAGTTATAGTCTTTTATATCTCGTTCATCGATAAACACCGCCCCTTTCAACGGATCGTAAAACCTCTCGATCAGCCCAATGATGGTCGATTTACCCGACCCACTCGGACCAACAAGCGCCACTGATGTTCCTTGCCGTATTTTGAGGTTTAGTCCTTTGAAAACCATCTGGTCTGGTCTTGACGGATAAGCGAAAAACACGTTTTTAAGCTCTACACGACCCCGTAACGTCCCTTTGATTGAATCACGACCCCATGAAGTATCGGGATCGATTTCGGTATTCTTGTCGAGAATCGCGAATACAGAACCGACCGCGTTGCTTCCTCTCGAGATATCTTTAGTCATGCTTCCTGCATCGGCTATTGTGTATGCGGTGAATAGCAAAACCAGAAAAGCTTGAAAAAGCTTTTCTGGTGCTATTGACCCTTGGGTCAATAGTCGGCCGCCGTACCAATATGCCAAGGCCGTTGAAGCTGCCGCTAGAAACTGCGAGCTAAACAGGCCAATGCCGGAAAAGTACGACTGTCGGATACTCTCCTTTCTCGGACCTTCTAATGTATCCTTAAAGAGTCCAACTATCCGTTTTTGAGACGAGAATGCCGTTATCGTTCTATGGTTAATGACGGCTTCACTCGCGAGCTGACTTCCTTCTTTTTGGGCTTTTTGCGTTTTTTCGGACAAACTCTTCATTAAAGCGCTTCTAGCGTAGAAGCTTCCAATGAGGAGCGGTTGTGCCGCCATCAACACGAGGGCTAGCCGCCACGAGAGTACTAGTCCTAGTACATAAGCGAACACAGCCCCAAAAAACGCTTGAGTTAGCAGCGATAGGCGGTCTCCAACAAGGGATCGTACCATGTTGGCTTCGGTTGACAGACGTGCGCAGATAGCCGCACTCGTGTTCTCATCTTGATCGTACCATCCGATCTCGAAAGTCAAGAGCTTTTCAAGTAGTTTCTCCCGTATTCTCGTGGTTAACTTTTCTCCCATCACCGCGAAGTTATAGTGTTGGATGACACTAGCGAAGAAGTTAAAAACCCCGAGCCCTAAGAAGACGAACGAGTAAATTCTTGCATGGCTCACGATCGTAGATTTGTCGGTCCGGAAGTAGACGTTAATCAAGCCACCTACACAGTATGCGTTGATGGGTTGTACTGCACCCGAGCCGATAGCTCCTATGCATCCCGATAAGGCTTTCCCCCACTCGGGTGCATTCATTTTCAATAACCGTAACTGGGAAGGAGCTTGGCGAGATGGTTTATTTAAATAATCGTCATCATCGCTTTCGTAAGAAGCGTCAAATTGGACCGAGTACGGTGCACTTAGGGAGAACGCTGGGCTAAATGGGTTCAGTGACGGTGTGCCCGGTGCACTTGATCTTGCACTCACTGGACTCGGTGCGACCATCGGTCTATGGCGACTAGTGTGATTACTAGATCGCTCGATGACTTCATTTTGTGGGTCCGATTGCTGTAACCACACCATTTTGAAGTAATCCCCGCCATTCTTTTGCATTAGGTGATCGTGTGTACCCGATTCAACGACCTTCCCTGACTGAAGAACGTAAATCAGGTTAGCGCGTCGAATTGTTGAGAGGCGATGTGCGATTACAATAGTGGTCCTCCCGACTGAGGCTTGATCTATGGCCTCTTGCACGACTTGTTCGGATAGCGAGTCGAGCGCACTTGTAGCTTCATCAAGGAGCAAAATCTTCGGATCTCTTATCAAAGCACGAGCGATTGCAATTCGCTGCTTTTGCCCGCCCGATAGTTGAAATCCAAATTGCCCGACCTGTAAAAACAAGTAACGCAAGATTATTAACATAACTTCCATTTTACCGGAACCAACCCTATATATTTAGAGAGAGAAGTTCAGAGGAAAACCCCAAAAAATGAAAAACTGAGAAACACCCTGATAATAATTTATTTGTACGGTATGCACTACATACAAGTAATTGAAGATGTTTTTTGGATTCTATGCACGTGTGTATATCGTACAGATTATTTGTATGCACATATGCATACCCGTACGCAGATGAATAGATTCTAAGATGTTTATTAGTTTTTTCATTTTTTACGGTTTTCCCAGAACGTTCCTAAATATAATATGTAAATATTTAAGAATCGACTTTTGAGGTCAAACAATTATTGAAAACATTGATTTAACCGGACAACTGAGAACCGTAAATATTTTGAGAACCAGAAGAAAACCAACTATTCATGATGAATATCTTGAATGACGAAAGTCACGATATTTCTTGATGAATAATATTATATGGTTATTCATTATGAATAACTTATGAAATCATTGGTTCGAGGTTCTCAAAATATTCACCGTTCTCGTTTAAAACCGGTTCGATCGACTTACATTCGTTTCGTACCCATCGGGCAACTTAGCAATGAATTCATGTGCATTTGCACCTTTGGCAGCTGCAACAACATCATCCATGGAAGCTCCTTCTTTCCCAAACAATATGTTCTCTCTGATAGATGTTGCAAAGAGAATTGGCTCTTGATTAACCAGACCCATTTGGGATCTTAACCATTTGAGATGAAGTTTCTTGATCTTGTATCCATCCAAGAAGATTTCACCTTCGATCGGATCATAAAACCGTTGGATTAGCGCGACAATGGTTGATTTGCCCGAACCACTTCCTCCAACCAAACCCACGGTCTTACCGGCTGGTACGCTTAGGTTCAACCCCTGTAGAATTGTGGTGTCGGGTCTCGATGGGTAGCTAAAGTAGATACCTTTGAACTCAATTTCACCTCTTACGTACGACAACGCCTTTCCTTTCTTGTCTTCGGAGTCTATTGTCGGGTTTCTGTTGATCATCTCGTTGATTCGAGTAGCAGCTCCTTGCGACTCCGTAATGGCGGTGAGATTTGGAAGCGTCGTCAAGATATTCCTGTAAGATTCAAAAGACTCCTGAGATCTACGCTCCGAAACTATCACTACAACAAAATCGGGTTTATAGGATACTCCCAAATTCTAAGTGTCCTAATAGACCTCTTTATAGGACTTAGTTTATAGGACCAAAAAAATAAAGTGTTTTATCTAAAGGCGTTGTAATAAGTTTATATGATGTTTTTTGACGTCGTAATAAGTTTTTTAGGACACTTTTAATATAAAGTGTCTCATTCTCAACTTTATAGGACACTTTCTTGGTCCTATAAATTAGCCATTTTGTAGGACAATTTTGAGTAATGTCCTATAAACTCGTCTTTTTATAAGACACTTGTGTTTATAAAATATTTTTTTTCCAACAATATCCTATAAAATGACTAATATGACACTTTATTTAAAAAGTGTCCTACAAAAAACTTGTTGAAACAATTACAAACGTCCTATAAACCTATTGTAGCACTTTTAGATATGACGTTTTATATCATAAAAACCCGATTTTGTTGCGGTGATTAGAACGGGGTGTCCTAAAGACCCATTTTGTTGTAACGATACCCATACGAGAACAAAAGAAAAAAACTTACAATCCTCCCATAAGCACATTGAATCCGGCTACGAAAACATCCCCACCCTTTTCACCATGTTTGCTAACAAGAAGCGATCCGACCCAAGCCTGAAAAGCCCAACTAACGTAGATCGTTCCCATGCTTCCAAGCATCAATCCTCGAGCGAGACCTTGCTTTATTCCTAGTTCCGTGGTCGTTTTAAGCGCTTTGCTGAACTTATCGATCGTTTGACTCTCTCCGACATACGAATACACGGTTCTTATGGAGGAAATCGCTTGTTCTGCAATACTACCCGCGGCACCATATGATGCAACCATTGCCATTGCTACGTCCATCATGTGCTTACCGAATCCAAGGGCCGGAACAAGGAAGACGACGGAGAAGGGCAGCGCTGCCAACGTAAGTCGCCACGATAGCGTAAACGCGAATATGTGGCAAAAGAAGAAGGATGACATGTAGGCAAGACAATTTGGTATCTGTGTTTAGAAATGAATTATACTCTGGTTAGACCAGGCAAGAGGTTGCAACATATATAGAGGAGAAATAGACTATGTCTGTTTAGCTTATGTAAGATTCCAATACGACGCTTTATTTTAAAAGTGCCTTAAAATTTTGTAAGACGCCCAAAAAACGTCTTATAAACCTATTGCAACATTTTTAGATAGAACACTTTATTGTTTGGTCCTATAAACTTATGACATATAAAACAGTATATTAGAACATTTAGATAATTTTGACGTCCTATAAACCCAATTTTGTTGTAGTGTTAGATTAGTCTCTAAAAAGAGTAATTGATGAGAGAGAGAGAGAGAGAGAGAGAGGAGGTTTTAACTTTTAGAGTATATAAAGAATAAAAGAACAGTGTCTAACAGATGTGGGACCCCTGATACTGAATACTTGTTTATGTATCAACGAAATTAAAAAGGAGTAATAGGTTAGCGAAGACGAAAACCTTCTCGCCGATGGTGACTTGGATTGTGTTGGAATCAGCGGAGATGGTCGAAACAACTTGGTACGTTGTGGAGGATCCCGCTTCTTGGGTATCGAAGAAACCAACGTCTTGTTTAAGGACGGATTTCAGATACTCCAATCTCATTCTAGAAGTTTGTCTCTCGGCCGTCCTAGCCCAACAAAGTCCTTCTGCAATCACAAAAAGTGAAATTACTGTTAGAATATGTGGAACCCCTTTTATATTCTCTATAAAAAAAAGCCCTTGTGGAGATTACAGGTTTGATGATGGTTTTGTCTAGCTGATATGAGTATCCAACACATTAACGATATAAATCCTTAAAACACGAAACTCTTTGACGAAATCAACTTACCAACAAAAGCCGATACTCCGACTAATATTGCAACATAGAGCAACCGGAGAGAATACTGAAACCGAAAGAAAGACTTCTATCAAGAAGGACACAAGAAATGCTACGAAAACACGAAGAAATGAAGTGACGGAATCATCAATTACCTTATCGACAAGGGAATTAGAGATGACGGCATTCGGATTCCCGTACTCGTTAATGACATCGCTAAGAACGTACATCATTAACGGAATCTGCAACCCATCTCCGATGCTCCCTAACGTCCCCCAAAACATTAGAAACTTGTCGTACCTCTCGGCATACCTAAACATTCCGTCCTTTTTATCTTTACCAGTCTCCTCCATGATCTCCTATTCCGATTCCGCCTTCTACCGGAATGAGTGAGTTAATACAAAGGTTGAGTCGTAACACTTGGATGTTAAATAACCAAATGTCACTTGCTTATGCAGGATGGCATCTTTGATTCCGTCCTCTTTTAAGTGAAATTTACAGAAGAAGTTAAAACCGGCCAACGGTTGAATTGGTTCTTGGCAATTGGAATCAATAATTCCGGCCACCATCGTCGATTGCTACGTATCTATTTTCTTAAATCCTTTTCTCCCAAAAACAAGTACGAACTTATGCACTTGTCTTTTTATTTGAAACATGTTTATGAAGTTGTCGTCTTGTATTTTCGGATCTTGTCTCGACTTCGAATTCGAATCCGAATCGTGGGTCGATAAATTACTACGAATGCAACGAAGATGCTATTTTTTTCAACACGGTTTTCTTGGATGTTTCGAAAAACATGAAAAATTTCGTGGTCTTGCTCTTTGGATTGTCGATCAGACACTAAGATGTGATTCGTAAGCGTTTACCGGATATCACTTATCTTTTTAGGTGAGCATGACAAGGATCGAGAATCTTGCTCGGTAGGTGGGGGAGAAGACTTTTACCCGGTAAAAGATGTTTACCAAAAATCTATCTTATTAGGTAACGATGATAAGTACTTACCCGGTAAACTTTTGGTAAAAGATCCTTTAGGGTCTGTTTGTTAGCAGCTTAATAATCTTAATGAGACTCACAATTTAATTGTATACATGACTGTTTGATAGTGACTTAATGATATAGGAAGTTGTTTATTCGACAAACTTTTAGAATGAAGCTTTATGCAGAAAGCCAAGTTTTTTCTAACATACCTCTCCCAATTAAAAACCACGCTCCTTCCATTAATTAAAAAAACTCTCCAAACAAAAAGTTTATATTAATTTATACGGACAATTTTATCTGTACAAGACTTAATAAAAAACCAACCAAACAACATATAATCATAACTAATGAATGAATGATATATGTGTGAATAGTTATTTCTATTCATACGGCAAAGTGAGCAAATGGTTTGTTTCTATTATAAAGATGTTAAATGCTAAGTTGATGGTATCCTAATCATCATTCTCTTGACCAACCCCACAAAACGTAAACATGCCAAATGGCATCAAACAAACATATATATATATAGACAATATCAAATGTTAACCAAAGTTTTTGTATTAATTTTGTAAACCATGTCAACTAATCACAATTCATTCTTTTATTAGGTATCTATCATGTTCACAATTTAATGCTAAAGGTAATTGAGTCATTTCATTTGCTATGTAACTCTCATACCATTAAAGAGGAGTTATAAAATCTTAAAATTCCTAAAAATATATATTTATAATATTGATATTTTTATTTATTTTTTTATTCTTGATCTTTCATTTTTATTGTTTTATGAGTTTTTGATTCGTGGAGGAAACACGGTAGTAAAATCTTCGGTATCGTTCAAGCTATTATGGATAAACACATTGAAAAAAAAATCGACAACATTGAGAAGATTAAATGGTTTATGGTGACAATCGGAGTCCGAGTTCGGGAAGTGAAGAAATTAACCAAAGCGAATGTCTTGGTAATGGATTAATATTTTATTAAACTCGTTTTAATCGAAATTATGTTTATTATGATGTGTTGTGTTTCTTGTAGTTCATATTGTGTTGATAACTTTTTTTCTTTAATTATTAATACGTATCTAATTCACATGTTCAAATGGAAGTACATGCACGACTCATTTTCATATCGTGTTCATACATGTTTTTTATTTATTTCTTTTCGTATATCAGTTATTCTTATTATGTTTATATTGTGTTCATAAATGATATGCAGCCAAAGTTCATATATATGTCGATTTTTTGTTCGTATTTGACACAATGGTTCATATGTATATAGTTGTGTTCATATGGTTTTACATTAACAAAAATCATAGAATTTTTTGATTTTATAACTCCCAATTAATGATATGGGAGTTACATAAAAAAATTACATAAATATCTTTTTCAACTTTGTTTACTTATCTTTATGAAATTTTAAAATTAAAAAAAAAGTTTTTATCATGATTAATCACAACCGTTTATTGAAAGATTGAATGACCAAGATCGGTTAACAAAGTTAACAGAAAAACTTTGGTTAACATTTGATCTTGTCCCTGGATGATAGATCTTTTACAAACTCAACTACTTGTACAAACCATATAAACCAATTAAATGAGATATTTATAGAAATGAAAAGAGTTTATTTATTATGATTTGGATGTTAATGGAAGATTATCAAAGTTCATTTATCATGATTAATGTTTTATATTATGAAACAATCTAGATGTTTACTGAATCAAATATTCATTAGACTAGATGAGCGGTTAAGATTGATTTATATGATTTGTACTAATGGTTAGATTTATAAATGAAGGCGAAGAATCATGTGAGAAGGAGAGTTAATGTGAAAAGCGTAAGAAGCGATTTGGACCCTTGATCATCTTTAATCTCAAATCCACTCATGAATTAAACCACACTTGATACGGGGGTGAGAATGAGAGTTAAGGTAAGAAGCGTAAGAATAGATCTTCACTTTTGGATGCACATTAGGATGAGATTCACCGAGATGTACCAGATGAATCCCCGCATAAAGCGTGATTCATATGTGGATTTGAGAATAAATGTGATCAAGGGTCAAATTCCTTCTTACACTTCTCATCTTAACTCCTATTCTTACACAATTATTCGTCTATATATATAATTATATTAGGCGAAAGATCGTGTGAGAATGAGATTTAAAGTGAGAAGCGTAAGAAAAGATCTAGACCATTGATCAGTTTAATTAGTGTTGAACTAATGGTTCAGATTAAATTCCAAAATAACCATGGATTAGCTTTGAAGTGTATTTTTAATTTCAATTAATCTTCAATTATTATTGATCTAAGAGTGAACATCCTTTCTACCTAAAACCAACTCTACATACACAGGTGTGTGTGTGTGTATATATACACACATAATAAATTTTATACCATAGAAAAGATTAAAATTTGAAATTGTATGCTTTTTTTTTTCTTTTTGATTAACCTGGATATCCAACACGCTATGCGAGCCGACTAATCTTAGGGTGATCACCTGCTTTGTGGGTAGTTCGGAGTTACCGCATTTGAACCCATGGCCACAAGGGGATTTTTGTTCTTTATTGGATTTGAACCTGGGACCAGACATTTTTGACCTTTGGATTTCGAGCTCAAATCAATCATGCATCACCCTATCGTTTATGCTTTCTTAATCCTCCTGCTACCAGATAATAATAATAATAATAATAATAATGAAATTTAGCAATAATTTGGGTTGATATATGTCACTTATATAAGTTTCGTTTTCTTACCAACCATATTTTGTTTTAATCTTCAACCTTTTTCTACAACCGTCAAAACGGTCAATAATATCAGTACGAAGTCGTATTTAACTCATCTTCCGACTCCAATTGCAGTTAGAGGGGCCATGACACGAGGAAACGTGACAATATAAACGTTATTTTTAACTTTTTGAAGTTACATAAACTATGTTCATCTGGAGTTAAAACATTTGTATCAACAATCTAAAAAAATTACACTGGTTTTAAGTTACAAAACAGTAGTTTTGACATAATCTGGGATCTGGTTCACTTGATTATAGATATACGATAATTACAGGCAGAATATAATATCAAGTTATGGTCTACTCATTTGGGTATCGTTTTCAAGTTCAAATCCAAGACCATTGGCATGAAAACGACACTTTGGCCGGCAACACCACAAGTATTTATCGATTACAATAATGGGAAAAGATATTAGGTGATAATTATTGAGTATTATTTACAGTCATTTTCAATATCAAACGAGATATCATAGCACTGTAGAGAAGGATGTTCGATAAATTGGATCAACATGCGCTGGATCTCGTGGTCTTTTTCTTGTAGGTCCTTTGGTAAATATGTGACGGGATTTTAACCTTTCAATAGATTTGTCTTTGATGACAGAGTAAGTATTAGTTTAAAGAAATTAGTTTTAACAGTTAAATCGTTGCATTATGTTTGCATATCAACTCCTTAGTTCAATTTGTAACGAAAACGTTGTTACTAGGAAATGAGATAGATTGTTCCAAAGATGTGCTTTGGTGCCGAGCTCGATATTTAAACCTTGAGCAAAAGAAAGGACCAGGCTTTTTTAGGTGGGAATTGAGAAAGGGTCCGATTGGATTTTTTCAGATTGGACTTTTCGGAATTAACCGGGCTTTTTCCAGGTTGGGCTTTTTACTGAACTAGGTCTACGGCTAGGATCAGGACAGGTCTAGGTTGAGCTTCGATCATTGACTTTTTTGTGCATCTCTATTTAATACTATATATATATATATATATATATATATATATATATATACATTTTTTATAGACATGGATCACAAATAGCTAATTTATGTCATATTGTCATGTTAGATAAGACGGCCCAAATCCTAAAGAAGGTTGCAAGGCCCGGTCCAGGGTTCAAAAATGGATACGTTCCCACGTAATGTATCGTGATATATCTCGATTTTAAAGTTTCGTTTTTATTTTTTGTTTTAGGCCAGTCTTTATCTTGTCAGCTCCAAGCGCTGGTTCAGACCTTTTAAACTGTGTTGATCAGACTTTGGCAAAACCAAATCAAGACCTCCGGTGTGCAACTTAATTCGATTAAAACACATTTTTGCCCCTGATCATGACACTTGACATCTTTTTATTACCAATTTTGGAAAAATAATTTGTTAAGAGATTCAAAAATAAAAAATAAGGTCTAATTATTGATTGTGGTTTTGTTTTGTTTTGCTTTAATAAGAATTTTACTTGTAAAACTCATTACAAAAAATTCACCTCATTTATCATCCATATTGTTATATATATATATATATATATATATATATATATATATATATATGGAGAGAACGCTTAATCAAATGTTAATACAAATTATTGTGTTAACTTTATAAAC
>NC_037544.1:1338160-1340775 GCF_001531365.2 Cynara cardunculus var. scolymus
ATGTACGTACGTATGTATGTACGTATGTACGTATGTATGTATGTATGTATGTATGTATGTATGTATGTACGTATGTATGTATGTATTGTAAACTAAGGGACAAAAGAGAATACTATAGTACGTACATACATACATACATACGTACGTATGTATGTACGTACGTACGTAGGTACGTACGTACGTATGTACGTACGTACGTATGTACGTACGTACGTATGTATGTATGTATGTATGTATGTATTGTAAACAAAGGGACAAAAGAGAATACTATACACCCATTTGTTCTTATTCATTATGAATATTGAACACGAAATCATGAATTATTTACAATAAAAAAATTAAATTTCATAACATAATTTTTCTTATTTAACTAAATCAAAAAAAAAATCTTGTAAGTCACTCAATCGGAGATACTCTAATGCCACCAAAACCAACAACGTTCAAGCATTCTCAAGATGAATATGCAGACAACGTCCTCAAACCATATGCTCGTAATTTGCATTAATTAAACCCTTTTATAGATAAAACACGAATAATCGGTTCTCAAGTTCTCAAAATACTTATAATTTCTCAACGTCCACAACGAAATCAAGATGATAACATGTAATTGTAAGTATAAGATGGTTTAGAAGTGTCAGGTATAAATGAGATGCAATTCAAGTGAAGTGAAAGGCAGGGAATATAAAAGGAGATGATTGCTTTGTCGGTATCAAATACTGATAAACAAGGGGTTCAACTAAGTTCATTCATATATACTGCTAAATGTACTGCTATCTGCTGATTTTCTTCTCACATATATCAACATCAGTATTTATTTTTTACATTCTCAATGCATGATTTAACCTGATTTTAACATAAAAATGACTAATTTCTTAGTTCCATTTCCATGTGAGAATTATGTTACTAAATGACTCATGACATAACTTTACTTATTGGCAAAGGTAACCTCATACTCACCAAACAACTCCCTCCCATCTTACTTCTTTTTAAATCTTTTTAAAATATATTAAAATAATATTGTTCGAATAAAATATATATAATTACCGTTAAATTAAGAACAGGGTAAATATGACCTAAAAAAACTCGTAAAAACGATTCAATCAAAGTTGTGACATGTATGATCTTGTTTATCTATATTATATTATAGAATATTTGACAAAAACTCTTAAAAAACATTTGTTTATGCATAAAGTATTAATTATTAATGCATATTACTTAAAGTTTAAGATTACAAGTAGATGGTGCGTAAATACAACTTATTACAGCTTTTTTTTTTAAGTCGTATAACTAAACATAATCAAATATAAATAAACATTTTATTTTAAATATAAAGATATAAAATATAATTAAGATAATATTTGAGTTTTAACAGAATATTTAATTATTATCTTTATACAAAATTATTATTATTAAACAAAAAATAAATTATTTCATCATTAAACTTAAATTAAATTACAAAAGAAATTACAAAAAAATATAAAAAAAATTAAATAGTTAATTTGATAATAGTAACGATATATTTTTTTCATTTTTTAAGATATCTTAAAATTTGTATTTTATTCAAAAACAAAAACATTCACTACAACAAAATCAGGTTTATAGGACGTTCCCAATTTTTAAGCGTTCTAATAGATCTTTGTGTAGAACTTAGTTTATAAGACCAAAAAATAAATTGTCCTATGTAAAGGCGTTGTGATAAGTTTATATGACGTCGTAATATGTTTTTTAAGACACTTTTAATATAAAACGTCTTATTAGCAACTTTACAAGACACTATTAGAAAAATTGTCCTATAAAACAAGTGTTCTATAAAAAATTGAGTTTATAGGACACTTTTTTATAAAATTGTTGATGTGACACTTTGTATTATAAATGTCCTAAAAAACTTGTTAAGACTGCTCAAAAGTGTTATATAAACTTATTACAACGCCTTTAGGTAGAACGGTTTATATTTTGGTCTTATAAAACGGTCTATTGGGACGCTTAGAGACCGGGGGCATCCTAAAAACCCAATTTTATTATAGTGATTGTCGTTTTCTCAAAATCATATAAAATTGTATTATAACATTGATACAGACAATCTCGCTGCATTGTATGAATACCATTCTAGTGTCATATAAACAAACAAGACTATAATTTATTGAATTTATTAGTTTTCTTAATAAATAAGTATTATTGTTGATGCATTTACTCGTAAATGACCTAGAAATTAGTCGATTTGATGATATTTTGTACATGAAAAGGTGTTGAATATCAATCAAGACATTAAGACATACCCTATTCCTATTCCTATTCCTATTCCTATCTAATTAAAGCGTTGGGTGATGATTATGGCTTAATGTCTACAGACGTTTTATGTCATGGTTTAAATAAGATATATGATCTTTTTCTTGATTCTGAATATACAAATAATTAAGTTGAATGGGATATTGGCTAAATTGCATAAAAAATAACGTAATTTAACTTGATTCTTATTTTGAGTAACGTGGTTTCAAAACTTTCATTTTGTTACCTCATTTTGTTGTAGAATCTCTCCATGTCAATATATATATATATATATGTGCGTGCGTGCGTGCGCGCGCGCACACACACACATATATATATATATATATATA
>NC_037544.1:1341740-1369067 GCF_001531365.2 Cynara cardunculus var. scolymus
TATATATATATATATATATAATCTTAGTTTTGTTTATATGGTTGAGAGATAACATCATAAATCTTGATTTCATGTCTTACATTTGTTTGTTTGTTTGTCGATGTTTGTTGAATCACAAGATTATGAAAAACCCCATGTTTGGATCATGTGAGACTAGCTTGTTTTCGTAAGACCATTTTTTTACGCTTGACAGTAGAATACTATGAAGATTACATTCACAGTGTTTTAATTTGCTTTGAAGTTTTGAAAAATCTTTAACTTAAAACACTGTGAAGGTTCGAAAATCTTTAACTTTACATTATTTTACTGTAAAATTTCAAGTGTAAAATTGTGGTCTTATGAAAAACAAGTTGGTGATAAATATAATGATAATGTGTTTCAATTTTTCAATTTGATAATGTTTTATTGTTAGAGATCAATTTTATTAATTATATTATTTTAATAAAAAGAGTTAATATTTATTTGTTAAATTAAAAAATGTGACTAAATCAGAAGTCCACTGATGGATAATTGATAGTCTAACAAATCGGATGGACAAGGTCGATCAAATGTCACCAATCAATTACATTTACATACCAAACTATATTTTAAATTATTTTATTTTAAAGAATTTATATACAAGAAAATATATATATATATATATATATATTTGTTACTTGGTTTCACGGGTCTCATAAAAACATGTTGGTGTCACATAAACTCAACCCTACAGATGAATATATATATATATATATATATATATATATATGTGTGTGTGTGTGTGTGTGTGTGCGTGTGTGTGTGTGTTTGTGTGTGTGTAGAGAATGTTTACTTTGCAAACCATGTTATTTGTACAAACCGTACAAACTTTATTCAACCGATCATAATTTTTCATTATGTTCATCTTTTTGTAATTGTGAGAGGTTGATTGATCATTTTTATTGTGGAGGTTGTTAATCATTGATATTATCATTTTCATTATATCAAGTTTATGGAAATAAATGAAACAGTTTCATTAAAATTTCATATGTATTATATGAAACAATTTCATAACCATATATGAAACAACATAAAAAAATATTATATGAAACAATTTCACAAGGTTAAACAATTTCATGAAAAAATTTCATAAGATCAGACAATGAAATCGACGGATGATAGTGGTTTGCACGATTTGTACAAATATGAGTGATTTAGATTTCATCACTTCTCTGTCTCTATATATATAGATATATCAACCATTCTTACATATATTCTCCGACAAAAGTCTCGTATTTTTTTAATATATACATGTTTTATGTGTAAATATGAGTTAACGATAAACATGTAAATCGATAATGAATTAAAACGGTCCAAAAATGCCATCAAAATTTGTCAAAAACGATAAATATACTTTTGATTTTACTTATTTTTTAAGGTTAAAAATTAAAAATATAAACTTTAATACTTAGATAAAAAAAAACCCATATTTTTTCTTAACAGTTTGGTGGATAAAAGATAAAAAGGACTTGAACAATGAATAAAACACAATCAAATTCGATTTTTTGTGAAATCTTGAAATTTATCGTCAAGAAGATGAGCTCCGTGTTATTAAAGGGCATTTGGCCTACCGGTATGTGAGTCTTTGACCTTCTAGGAGATCAAATGTAAGAAAGGTATGTAAGTTTATTTGTTCTATTTACCGTATATAAATATTATATACTTAAAAAAAAGATGGGCTTCGTGTTACAATCCATGGAGTCTTTGGTGGAATTTCGTTCGTTGATTTTGACCAACTGGGGTCCGAGACCATTTATTTCAACCACCATCATTATTATGGTGGTAGTTTGGCTTAAACATGATAAAAGACGCGAAATAATAATTGAAATCTAAGTGAATCACTAAAATGCAGATAAACATATAATTTTAAATTTTATGTCAACGTTCAAAAGAAATTCGTCAAAATCAAGTTTGATTTAGGTTTTAATGTGGGGTCAAAGTTTGTGCGTGTATCTTAAGTTAGACGTTATAACCTCTTAATAGTTACATTAAGTGACAACATCTGAATTGTTAAGAGGTGAATCTTGTTTGACAAAAAAAATCTGTGTTAATGGTTCTAAAACCCTTTGAATGCTTTTGTATCATGGACTTCCCTTAACCATTCATCACCCTAATTTCGTTGTAAACAATTATATTTCATTTTGCACTATATCATGAGAATCTCTTAATCATTCTGCACCAAACCATTCAACAACTACCAAACAGCCTTTTAGTTTTAAGCTTTAAAAATAAAGAGAGACATAACGGTTATTGAATTATTTCCAACAATATTCTGACTAAATTAATGAATTTTAATCCTCTTCCATAAATATTTAAATCATAACAAACAAATCCTCATTATTTCCATAAATATCTCAGTTCTTTGGTTTGTATGGTTTGTAACAATTACATGATTTGTATTTGAAACCTCCTCTACAGTTATGTGTAAGAAGTGTTACAGATTTACATTCTTAAGATATATAATACTTATAAATAAAAGCATTAACTATTCACTTTATTTTTATCACAATATAATCAAACCCCACTTCCGAGTATGATAGATTGAATCTGTTTGTTAAGATAATTTATTTTGTGTCGGATGACAGGTTGTTTGCAGAAGAAATTAAGACCGAGCATGTTGAGTAAACACTTTCAATCAGCTGTAAGTTCCTAAACCCTAGTTTTTTATACTGATTTTGTTTGCCTAACGAGTAATGATACACTTAATGGTTCATACACTTGCTCCTGTAGATAAGTACTAGTTAAGATTGTCTGTATAAACCAAACCATATATATCTGATAAATCTTACAGCCAGTAGGATTTGAGAAAGGTAAGATGTATACAACCAGTCTTTTACCACAAGACGTAAAAAAAAATTGTTCCCGAAAAGATTATTAAGTTTGTCTCCATCTCAACCTAAATTGTGTTTTAATGGTTTAATTTGTTTCTTAATACAACGTTATTTTGATTTCTACAAGGTCCCAGAAGTAATATACCAAATCTTGGAGGACCCATCCAGTAAATATGACATACCTGAAGGGTCTGAGGCTGACATTCCTCAAACTTTGGAAGATTTTGTTTCTAGTTTGAAGGGCAGTACTAGACCAGATGCAAAGACCTTTGCTGTCAAACTCAAATCAATGGTAATTTTCTAACAGGTTTTTATGCATTCTTCAGTAATATTCTCAAACCTGTCAGGAGGTTATAAATTTTATAAATAATCTTTTAGAAAGTTATTTAACTAAAGGACCCTTTCCTACACATACTAAAGGGTTACTGAGCTAAATGACAGACTGACAAATATTTTTAAATTCCATAACATTCTGACAAGTTTCTAGTCATTCTTCTGTTATACAATGATTCTCAAACCAATCAGAATGTCATGAATTTTAGAAAAACCTGACAAAACACTACAACAAGAGCGGCTTTATAGGACGCTAAAAGTGATTAGTGGTCTTAATAGACTATTTTATAGGACTTAAGTTTATAGAACCAAATATTAATATATCTCATCTAAAAGTGTTGTAATAAGTTTATAGGACGTTTCCATGCGTCTTAACAAACTTTTTAGGACACTTTGGAAACAAAGTGTCCTAATAGCCTTTTTATAGGACACTTCTGAGAAGTATCATACAAACACATCTTTTTATAGGACACTTATTTTATAAGACTTTTTTCAAATAATGTCCTATAAAAAGAACTAATGACCATTTGTTTCAATAGTATCCAGAAAAGCTTATTAAGACGCCCAAAAATGTCCTACAAACTTATTATAACACTATTAGATAAGATACACAAGTAGTCTATTAGGACACTCAGACATTTCTTGTGTCCTATAAATCCGATTTTGTCAGAGTGGAAGGTCATTTAACCGAAGGAGCCACACAGATACACACTAAGGGGCTATTTGGTTGGTTTCTATTAAGTCCTGTATGGATGAAGACATATGTGTGGATTAATCTATCCATATAGATTGGAATGATTTTTGTTTGGGAGTGTTTTTCATAGATAGGAGTGTGTTAATTAGGAAGGGAAGGTTTGGAAAAAACTTGGCTTTCTGCTAAAGCTCCCCCTAGAAACTTACTTAATAAGTCACTTTCTATATCATTAAGCTACTACCAAGCAGTCATCTATAGCTGACCGAATAAGCTATGAGTCTCATTAAGCTCATTAAGCTGCTAACAAACAATGACTGACCATTTGCTTCATTTCTGTTTACCAGGTGACCCTTCTTGAACAGAGAACTCGAAAAGCGAAAATCCAGGAATACCTGTACCGACACGTTGCATCTAGCAGCATACCAAAACAGCTTCACTGTCTTGCTCTCCGGCTAGCCAATGAGCATGCCACCAACGCCAACGCCCGCCTCCAGCTCCCGTCACCAGAGCTCGTGCCCACCCTCGTTGATAACTCGTATTTCCACTTTGTTCTTGCATCAGACAACATTCTTGCAACCTCGGTTGTAGCCACGTCTCTTGTTTACAACTCGTTGCATCCTGATAACGTTGTTATTCACATAATCACGGATAGAAAAACTTACTCTCCGATGCAGGCGTGGTTCTCATTGCATCCTCTAACGCCTGCGGTCATTGAGGTTAAGGCGTTGCACCATTTTGATTGGTTCGCTAAGGGAAAGGTCCCGGTTTTGGAGGCAATGGAGAAAGATCAGAGGGCCCGGGCTCAGTTTAGAGGAGGGTCATCGGCTATTGTGGCTAATAACACCGAGAAACCTTACGTGATTGCTGCAAAGTTGCAAGCTATGAGTCCCAAGTACAACTCACTCATGAACCACGTTCGAATTTATCTACCAGAGGTAATGTTTTAGGACCATTCTGCAAATTCCCTCTTTCACAGGCTATGGCATATAATGTTTATAAAAACGGAAGTGTAATCACTCACTTGACTAGATGCAGGTTCAAATGAGAGCCGTAAATATTTGAGAATCCAAGAACCGACTATTTCATTTATTATTCATGATGAATAACCCTCGATAATCATGAATATCGTTCAACATGAATATCATGTTTTCATCATAATGATATATCACGAATAAGTTCTCAAAATATTTACGATTCTTATTTGAACCTACCCCCTACTTGACCACGACATATATATACCTATATATAGGGTCAGCTTTAGTGGAAAACTGCGAAAAATGAAAAACTTAGGAACACTCTGGTGGTACTGTTCACCTGGAACGTGTGCACATGTGCGTACAAGTAATTTGTAAGCAATTTGTTTGGTATCCTGTACACACATGCACACATGCATAAAAACCAAGAAACAACTTCAATTACTTGTAAGCGCATGTGTATACTGTATACCATTCAGATGAATGGTTACCCGGGTGTTCCTTAGTTTTCATTTTTTTGGGGGTTTTCCTTTGAACCTCCCTCTCTCTCTCTCTCTATCTCTCTCTCTCTCTCTCTCTCTCTCTCTCTCTCTGTGTGTATATATATATATATATATATCAAGGTTCAAAAAGGCTTGAGGCATGGCGTGGTGGCGAGGTCAAGCCTCAAGCCTTACACGCCACAGCGAGGACGCAGCGTTTTTCAAGGCGTGACATAAAGCGGCAAATTTATATGTCATATATAGAATTATATATATATATATATATATATATATATATGTTTTCTATATATTATCTAATCAAATAATGATATTAAAAATATATACATTTATATTAGAAGCAGAAAAATCATATAGATTATTATTATAAAAATGGGTTTTTGATTAAATATTTAAAATAGAACTTAGAAAGGTAATTTTACAACTTCAAATTAACCGTGAGTCTGTAAGCTTTATGAATTTGTGAAACTCTAAGTGATGTGATTAATTAAATCTATAAAAATGTAAAATCTAAAGTTAAAAGTGTAAAAACACAAAAGATAAAAAATAAAAATAAAAAGAGTTTTACACTGATATAATATATATATGATTGGCCATAGACTCACTGGATGCTCATTTCTGCAGATGTTTCCAAGTCTTAGCAAGGTAGTCTTCCTAGACGATGACCTTGTGGTTCAAACGGATCTTTCACCTCTATGGGACATCGATATGAACGGAAAAGTAAATGGAGCAGTTGAAACATGTAGGGGAGGGGATAAATTTGTAATGTCAAAGAGGTTTAAGAGCTACTTGAATTTTTCTCATCCAATGATATCAGAAAACTTCGATGCAAACGAATGTGCTTGGGCCTATGGCATGAACATTTTCGACCTTGAAGCTTGGAGAAGTACCAACATAAGCCACAATTACCATTACTGGCTTGAAGAGGTAAGTGATTGAAATAAAAATACACAAAAAAAAGAGAGTAAAAACTACATTTTTGGTCCCTAAAACGCAAAAACTAGAAGAATGGTCGCTACAGTTGGCATTTTGGTTCGAAAGTGGTCACCTGCTTTTTTTCGTGCAGAACTCTAATAAGTAATAACTTGCTTTTTTCGTGCAGAACTTGAAATCAGATCTAAGTTTGTGGCAGCTAGGAACATTACCTCCAGGATTGATAGCTTTCCATGGGTATGTCCATATTATCGATCCTTTCTGGCATATGTTAGGACTTGGGTACCAAGAGAATACAAGCATTGCAGACGTGAAAAATGCTGCTGTGATCCATTTCAATGGCCGAGCAAAACCATGGCTAGATATAGCGTTTCCGCAGCTTCGGGCATTATGGACCAAATATGTCAACTTCTCAGATAAATTCATCAAGTCCTGCCACATTAGAGCATCTTAGAATGAGCACACCAAAGATTATGTGGCAATACTTCATGTATACGAGAAACAGAGAAAAGCAAGAAGGGTCTTTTTTTCATTAATTCCCATTTTGTGATTTGAGGCACAAGATGAAATTCGCTCGGGCTATGCTCGATTTTCTTGCTTAAAGTTTCTTGTTTTTTGGTATCAAGTATCTACTATGTTCAACAAGACGTTTTGCTGACTCATGAAAGCAGATGAAAGAAAATGTATGTAAAGCAACGTTTTGTCTTCCACCTTACTCAGTATTCACTACAACAAAATGGGTAATTTTAGAGGATGCACATTCGTCCTAATAGAGTATTTAATGGGACTCTTAAATTTATAGGAACAAAAAACAGTGTCCTATCTAAGTTAGGCGACGAAACAAGTTCTATCTACAAAGTTGGACAACCTAATTGGACATAATTCTTGGTCCTATAAACTTAAAAGTCTTATTAACTGGTTGGGAGTCCTAAAAGACCAATTTTTGTTGTAGTGGTGCGTTTTTTCCTTTTATCAAGAGCAACCAAATAAGTCATATATCTATATAGTTATTATAGGATTTCATCATAAAATCTATGAAGCATAGTATGTCAGTATGATGATACCAAATTCTCTCGGGATAAGAAGATAACAATTTAAAGGGCATATTGTATCGGATCACTGCTAAAAAGAGAGAAACTGAAGAGTGGTCTTTATAAAGAATTTTACATTTTCAGGCATGCCACTAATTTATGGTCAATGAGAATAAAACTTAATATTTGGAAAAAGAGCACCTCATTAACCATTTTACATTTACCAGAATGTGTCAATTACAGTTTCTTCATAAGTTGAATGTACATGAAACTAATTTGCACTGTAACCAACCAGAAGTTCTACGCAGTTGCTTTGGACTCTTCCCTTTCTTCAGCTTGCTAATGATTCTTGGAAGTAGTCAAATAGGTCTTTATAGATGGAAAAATTAAAGCTTTTATCATTATCTCACCATATAATGACAGATCTTTAAACCATACATGCATCATGCACTTCTAAACTTCTAAAAGTGACAAGAAACCCACAGATAGATAAGATGGGAATGTGGCATTGAGGTTTATAATTTGAGGCAATTTGCTAGAAGAGACCAATTCAAAACAAAGTGATAGAACTAAGGGGCTGTTTGGTTGGTTTTCCATCAAGTCTTGTATGGATAAAGTTGTCTGTGTGGATTAATTTGTCGGTATGATAGAAAAAGTTTTTGTTTGGGATGGTTTTTTTCATAGATGGAATGAGCTTTTATTCTAATTGGGAGTGACATGTTTCCGAAAAACTTGGCTTTCTGCATAAAGCTCCCCCCTAGAAACTTAATGAACAAGTCGCTTTCTATATCATAAAAAGCCACTTTCAAATAGTCATGTATAGCTGAACGAATAAGCTGTAAGTCTCATTAAGCTCATTAAGCTGGCTAATAAACAGGCCCTGAGAGTATACTGGCCCACTGTTCCACTTGTATACTCTTATTATAGCTATCAAAGTGACTCCAAATCCCTAACTCTTAGAAGAACAGAGTCTTATTCGGTTCAACCTGTTGCTTCTCATTGCAAGGGATAAACTTAATAAAGAACAAGAGATTGAAACAAGACTTTCTTGTTTAGCTGAACTTACTTTTTCCCAGTTACATTTGAAATCAATCCTTTCAAGAACTTTGCAGACTTGGTGATGGGAGATTTAATGGCCATCAGATTATATAGCACATTCTCAACTTCAGTGATGGAAGGTCTTGTCTTGAATCTTGATACTACTTTCAGTTCTCCTTCTTCTTCAACCAACACACTCCACCTCTCTCCACTCAAAACCCCATCTCTAACACACTTGAAGACCACACCATTTTTCTTACTCAACAGCCCTCTAACCTCCAATCCCATAAACGAATAAATCACTTCAAATGATCCCAAAAAGCCACTAAAATCACCAAGACTGCTCTCCTCCTCCTCATAACTCCACCTGGGATTGAATATTACCACCGGCTTTGGATACAAAGTGTTGGTGATTGTCTCCATTACTTCCATTTGTGAAGCTTCTGGTGTCAAAAACACCACCACATCAGCAGAGTTCAAAACAGTGTTCCCCCCAATCCCCATATTCGTTAGTGAAGAAATGTCGACATGTTCAACAGACCCAAATGATGCTTTTTTGGCAGCTTCTGTTAGTGTAGAATTGGGCCATAGTATTGATAACCTAACATTAGAGCCTTTTCTCTTAAGGGGCATTTCATCAAACACTTGAAGCGCAAGTTGTGTTAAGGAATCCGGTGAGTCATCAATGACCGGGATTTCAACACGGAATCTAGGCTGCTTTAGTTTCTTGAGTTTGCCAGCAAGTTTTGGGTTGTTGAGAGGCTTCTCTAAGGTGGATGAAAGGCAGGTCTTGGCTTGGCGTATAGCTTCTTCTTTGGACTTGGGTGGAGAAGAGATATTGCAATGAACGGATAATGAAGGAGGAATCTTTTTGGGTTTGTGGAGCTGGTAATTTGACGAATCAATGGAAAAAGCTGGAATGAAATGAGAACGAATTGAATGATTTATTAACGGATTCAATTGAAAATTTGGGAGATTAGATGTCATCTTTGTGGTTTCGAAAACAGAAAGGAAAAGAAAACAGCTTACTGATTTGAGTAAAGATAGAGTCGGATAAAAGCTAACAGCCACACAAAACATTATAAATTTGATGTCGTGGGTCCGAGCCGGTGATGGCCAAAAACCGGTTCCGGGTCTCCCGACCTCAGTAGTGCCGGTCATAACCGGTTACAGTGTAACCCATCCCGGTCCCGATCGAAGGAACTAAGTCCGGTTAAGCATTCCTATAACCGGTTATGGTTAATCGGTCTCGACCCCGACCAAAAAAAAATTAAATTTTTTTAATGGTAGGTTTTTTTTAATACATTATAAAATTTGTAATTGAGTCACTCGAATACATTTTAAAAATACGAGTCCAAGTCACAAAATATAACGAGAAACCGAGAATTGTGATCGTTTTTTTTGCGATTTTTACGTTTTGTAAGTTGGTATGTAGATCTTTCAACCAAACACTTATATATGAGGTTTAGAAGGCAAAAAAGACTAAAAAAAAACAGTCATAAACGGTCAAATAATGGCTATATTTTTCAAAAAAAAAAAACGGCCACCTTTTTAAAAATTGGGTTGGGCGGGTTGGTCCCTCGAAACCCTCCAAAACCATAACCGGTCGGCGGTCCTATAACCGGTCCTTGCCGGTCATTTGCCAGTCCCGGTTCCGGTCCTCCGGCGGTCCAGGGCCTGGCCAGGCTGGTTTGACCATCACTAGTCTGAGCTTTGAGGACAGGGTCCTAAGGTTCTTGGAGGGGGTGTCGCATTAAAACGTGCATAACTATTCACCCTTTTCAGAACAGTTATTTGCCCAACGTAGGAAGTGGATGGTCGGTTCATGAATCGGATCCAAATTCTTGAATTCGAATTTGAGCCTAAACTCGACATTCTAGGAATCGAACGAGTTTTAGAACAAGTTCGAGTTACACGCATATGAAGAAAAAACCGCAACATTTATGTAACGTCTAATATATAATGTTGTAATTAAAACTGCAAAAATACATGTCCAAATATATTAACCAAGTGGCTCAATCAACATTCTTCTATGCACAACATTTGGCTACTGTTCTTCAATCCTTCTTTCTGGTATACACAATGAAGACAAGTTGTTAGGGTTTTTGAAATTTCTATGTCGATAATTACGATTGTTTTTCTCGAACACGGTTTGTGGTAGACGAGGAATTAGCCGTAGCTGAATCGAGCATCCAATTGCCTTGCAGACGTTTGTCGTCTAGGTGTCCCAATCTCGCAGGCATTGACTCTAGCCGCAAATCGAAGAGAACAAAGCGACTCGTTGATCGAGCTCGGTGCCGGAGAAACATTTACGACCATTAACGTCTTGGAATCCCCACCTAAGCAAGGCTGATCAAATTCAACCATGGAAATTCAATCAGAAACATTGAAACATATAGTAGATATATGTTAAACCCCATTAGATTACTCTCTAAAAGAACTCTTACATACCAGAATGTGTGAAACCCCATTAGATTACCCTCTAATAGAGACCTCCCGGGGAGGCAACATATATTTAGAAGAAATGGTCTAAATCTAGCTGATGTGGGACTTTAACAGAGGTTGGACGAGCACAGAGTCGCCTCGAGTCCAAAAGTGTTAGACAGTGGCTCTGATACCATGTGAGAACATTTGGAACCCATTTACATTACCATCCAAAATAGCCTTTTAAGGAGATAACAGAGGTTTTGACGTATATTCAACAGAAATTGTCCAAGTATAGCTTATGTGGGACTCTAACTGCCACCACTAATGGAGACTATACAAGCACAAAGTGGCCCTGAGTATTGAGTCCTTAGAGTGGTAGACCTTAGCTCTGATACCATGTGAGAATATGTGAAACCCAATTAGATTATCCTCCAAAAGTCTTTAAGAAGATAATGGAGGTCCCAGTATATATTTAGAATAAATGGTTCAAGTCTAATTGATGTGAGACTCTAACAGACATATCGGAATCAAAACAATGAGGTGTATACCTGAAGAAGATATGTAAGTTTTGAGTTCCTAAAAGGTACATGCTCTTCCTTTTTCGCCAGTGCAAATATAACATCGCTTAACGATGATAGACTCTTGTTGATGGCTTGAGTTTCCTTTAAACGATCCCCGGTTGATCCACTCTTCGAAAGACGTTCACTACCGGCAAGATCGATAAGGTTAAGAACACCTTGCACTTGTTGGTCCATGCTCTACAAAGTTGCCAAGACTTCATCATTAGCCTAACCACGAAGTAGACGATGATATAAATCAAAGAACCCGAAATCGTCATTACCTCATTAACACCAATTATCCTAAGGGTGAACACGAAATGGCTTCTCGAGGATTGTTCGTTCATTTGAGTCTTACCCACGGACCTAAATAATGAAAGACATTAAACACAAATTGTTGAACTTTAATGACCGTTGATCCTAACATAGTACAACAAAATCGGTTTTACAGGACATCAAATATGTCTAGGTGCTTAATAAACTGCTTTATAGGATTTAAGTTTATAGTATTAAATAATTTTGTGTCTAATGTAATGTGTTACAATAAGTTGATAAGACGTTTTTGGGCATCCCAACAAGTTTTTAAGACAGTTTTCTGATAAAACATCTTATTGGTCTTTTTATATGACATTTCTTAGAAATGTTTTATGCAAAGATGTGTTCATATGATACTATAACACTTTTATATGGTACATACACTTGGTTGGTCTTATAAGGTTAAATCCTATAAAGCGGACTATTATGGTATTTAGGGGCTATTTGCTTGGTTTTCCATTAAGTCGTGTATGATAAACTTGTCTGTATGGATTAATCTGTCTATCTAAATTGGAAAGATTTTTGTTTGGAAGGGTTTTATCATTGATGGAAAGAGCATGTTTTTTAACTGAGAGAGACAAGTTCGGAAAAAAACTTAGACTTTCTATATAAAGCTAAGCTCCCCTTAAAAGCTTACTTTTAAGTCAGAAAACAGTTATGTATAGCTGACCGAATAAGCTGTGAGTTTATAGACCTTGGACATATATAAAGCCGATTTTATTTAAAGACATAATAGTCACATGGTCGTTAAGGTTAAGGGTACGTCGATACCTGCTTTGTGCAGCACGACTTAACAAATAAGAAACTTCTCTACTGCTGCGCACATCGACTATGGTGAGATCGGAGACATGTGTGTTGCCATTTGCATCATGTTTAATAGTATGTTGCTTCGAACCACACTCGGGTGGACCGGACCGGTTTGTAGACAACAGATCACGTATCGTCTCGTTGTATATTTCCAGCATCGAAACCTGAATACGTTCTCTCTAAAACACTTTTTCGGATTCTAAACACGAAAAGCAAGAAAACTGATTGCAAACGCAAACCTGCATTTCGTACTTCCATCCTTGGTTTTGAAGCATTTGCTTCGACTCGAATATTTGTTCTAAAGAACGAGGTATCAATCCTTTTTCGTCGTAGTTCCCTGGCGTACCCATCATCGTGTGTGTTTTTCCCGACCCTGTTTGACCGTAGGCAAAGATACAAACCTGAAAACGTAATTAAGTCTAATTAATGCTCATATATTAAGCAGGTTATATGAAACTCCATCAGATTACTCTTTAAAAGAGCTCTTAAGAAGAGAATCAAGGTTCCAACATTATATATAGGGTCAGGTTCAGAGAAAACTGCAAAAATTGAAAAATAGGAACATCTTGGTATATGTTCATCTGAACGATATGCACATATGCATACAAGTAATCTGTAAGCAATTTGTCCGGCATAAAAACCAAAAAGCAGCTTCAGTTACTTGTATACAAGTGTGCATAAAAAACAGGGTGTTTCTCAGTTTTTCAATTTTTTGGGGTTCTCCCCTGAACTTCCCTCTCTCTGTATATATATTGAAGATAAATGGTTCAAATCTAACTGATGTGGGACTCCAACAGTTTCAAGTGCATTACCTTATAACCATCTAGTGCACTTTGTACAAGTTGCGAGACTTCCACAAACACCTCTTCTTGTGACGATTCCGGAACAAATACTTTATCGAACGTAAAAGAATGCTTTTGCCCTTTTTTGCAACAAAAAAAAAACGACGATGATAGAAGAGTTAAGCACAATGTAAAGAAAGTAAACGTTTTAATAAAATCGGGTTTAAAAAACGCCAACAATTTTTAGACGTCCAAAATAAACCATTTTATAAGACTTAGATTTATAAAACAAAACAATAAAATGTTTTATCAAAAGGTGTTGTAATAAGTTTAAGTATGACCCTTTTGGACGTCTTAACAAGTTTTTCAAGACATTTTTAATACAAAACGTCGTATTAGCTATTTTGTAGAACATTTTTAGGATTATCCTATGATATGACATTTTTGTAAATAGTGTTCTATAAAGTAGCTAATATGACTTTTTCTATAAAAATATCCTAAAAACTTGTTATGACGCGAAAAAACGTCCAACAAACTTATTACAACATCTTTAAATGAGACACTTTATTGTTTAGTTCTATAAATTAAGTCTTTTAAAACAGTCTATTAGGATGTTTAGATATTTTGGTGTCTTATAAACCTAATTTTGTTGTAGTGAAATATGAAATCGCATAGAATTGTATGAGTCTAAGATACCATGTTGCAATAATTCAATGCCTCGGCCAAGAGTTTCGGTTGTCGTAGGAAAATAAACACTTTTTGTTTCTGTATCAGCGACATCATCGGACAATAGAGGTCGTACCCTACAAAATACTCGTATATTTCCTTTCAATTCCTGTAGCAAAATATAAGCTCGTTATGGTGATAATTTGTTAATGCGAGAATATGTGAAACCCCATTTAGATTCCTATTAGAAAAATCCCTGAAAATGAGTACGCATGTTCCAACATTTCAAACAGAAATAGTCCAAGTCTAACTGATGTAGAACTGTACTGCTTAAAAACCCGAAACAACGGGAAATTAAAACTCACCAATATTGTGTTGTGCAACTTTTTGCGCAAGGCTTCTCCTTCGACAAGTTTTAGTTCTGTCTCGGCTAAACGAAGTTGTAAGTCAGAGTTAACTCTCTTTTGTTCTTCATATCCCGTTCTTATCTCAAATGCAGATACATCAGACATCTACCGCATAAAAGTGAATCAAGAATTAATCACACCTCAAATAAAAACCGTTCAAAATAATCCGTAAATTTTTTTAACTGTAGTCGTCTTCCTTGACAAACCCGATAACTTGTACAAGCTTATAAGTCAGTTTTCTTATGTTGTTTCATATATGTAACGATACGTGAATGCAGCTTTATACAGTGTTGTTTCATATGTGAAACGTTTATGACTGTTTTTTTTCGTACGTAGAATTGTCATAAACGTTTGACATATGAAACAACATTGTATAAACACAGTATTTTCACACATGTTGTTTCACATATGAAAACTGGTCTGTGAACTTGTACAATTTATCGGATTTGTAAATGATTGTGCATCTGTAAAATCAAATATACCTCTAGTTTATTCTCCGCAGTCGTAAGTTTTTCTTGCAATTTTCTTATTTGATCGTGTTGCGAAGAACACATGGCCTGAAACAATAATAGTAAGCATACCCCAATCGTCAGCTTCCCAAAATAAGTGTCCATTTTTAGAATTAAGTGTCTACTTTCCAATTCTACCTTTAATTGTGAGATGAAAAAATTATTACTTCATCTATTATTAAGGGTAAAATTGTCATTTAGTTGACTAAAAAGTGTAGTGACGGGTTGTTTGGTGCAGACTAGGGAATGAAAATGGTAATAAAACTGGAAATAGGAAGAAATTTTAATGTCCCAAGGCTAAATTAGGGGGTGTTTGGGATTGCTTATGTGAAACACCTCATACTTGTCTATAAAAATCTTTATCAACTTATTATAACTTAGAATGATTTAACTTCTTTAAAAATTCTTTATTACCGGTTTGGCACCGGTATAAACTGTCTATCCAAACACTCAAAAGTGTTTATTACCGGTGTCACATCGGAATAAGTCAATAAGTTGTTTTTATAAGCAATCCCAAACACCCCAAAGAATGAAAATTTGGGTTTCTGGAGATTGAACCATGTTATATAAAACCAAACAGTCTTTTTTTATTTTCAGTCTCATGAATTACTGTTTAATACCTCTAACCAAACACCTCCTAGTTAATTAAACATGTCTAAAACTGTACGTTTTTTATTTTAAACATTTGTTTGGATGGAGGAAGTATAACAAGAATAGAGAGTCGTCAAATAAGAACCTCAAGCTCAATTGACTTTGTCGTTAAGTTGCCCAATTCAGCTGCTGACTTCCCGGTCCACTCCTTATATTTCAACACTTCGGCCGATAAATCTTGTACTTGTAATAGTTGACGATCACGATCATCTCTCACTTGTTGTAAATCCAATCTCAGACGTCCAACTTCGCTCGACAAAGCTTCTTTTAGCTTCATCGTCTCGTCACTACTTGCCTAAAAATATCTCTAAAAATGAGAACGCATTTTAGATACGAAACATAAATTCAGAATAATCAAATACTTAAAATACGGACTTTAGTAGCAGTCAGTTGATCCTGCAAAGAACTGCATTGGCCCTTTAAGTTTCCGAGGTTCTCCAACATAGAAACCTTCTCTTTCTCTACGTTCTTGAGGATCTCGTTGGTTTGATTAAGCTCCGATTGAAGCTTACTATTGTATTGTTGTAAGCTCGTGTTGTATTCCTGCAATCTCTTGTACATATCGTTGAGCGATAATATCTGAAAACCAAATAAACGTGAACGAAGATTGTTAGATTTTCTTACACATGTAATATGACGAAAGTGTGAGAATACGTGGAATCCCATAATTGAGTTTATAGGACGCTAGAAGTGTCTAAATGTCTCAATACAGTGCTTTATAGAACGATAAGTTTATAAGACTAATCAATAAGTTTACAGGACGTTTTCGACGTCTCGACAACTTTCTTAAGACATTTTAAAAGTCAGCGTCGTATTAGCTATTTCATAAGACACTCTTTTGGAAAAATGTCTTGTAAAAACAAGTGTCCTATACAAAAGACGTGTTTACTGGACACTTCTAAAAGATGTCCTATAAAATAACTAATACGACGTTTTATTTTTTTCAAAATGTCTTAAAAACTTGCTTAAGACACCCAAAAACGTCCTATAAACTAGGCTATTAGGACACTTAGATATTGTTGGCATCCTATAAACTCAATTTTGTTGTAGTGTCGTTAGATTGCTGTCTAAAAGAGTCATGTACTGAAAATAAATTATTCAGGTCTAGCTGATGTAGGACAGCAACAGCTATCATCTAAATAACCTTTTGATTAGCACTTGAACCCTCTCTTTGAGCTCTTTCGAGTTCTTCCAAGATGGAGGATTGTGATCTCTCTGCGGACAGTCTAGCATCCTTCTCCTTCGATAATGTTTCCATTGCAGTCTGAGATTAATTTCGACTGTTAAACTATAAAATTTGACAAGTACCAAATTGCTTGACGATGTTCAAGATTCAGTCGTACCAATTTATCTGATTCTGCTTTCGCAAACTTCTCTTGTAGAACTGTGTAATTCTTTCGCAACTCCATGATTATCGAATTCAGTTCTTCTTCCTTTTCGGTCATTAGCATTTCTTGAATAACCAACAAAATAGAAAAGGTTTATGTTACAAAAAAAAATCTATATCTACTCAAGGAAATCGGACAAAATGATCATCGTCCAAAAATAAATGTCCGCAATGAAAAAGACATTAAATTTTAAAAAATTATAACTAAACTTGGGATCATGACTGTTTTCGTGAGACCAATTTTTTACACTTGAAACTTCACAGCAAAACACTGTGAAGGTTTCGGAATTTTTTTTACCTTCATGCTAGGGGTGGCAATGAGTAAGGTTTGGGTTCAACCCATTTATTAAACAGATTGAAAATCTCAACCCAACCCAATCCAACCCATTTAATTAAATGGGTTGAGATTTTTCAACCCAACATGTTAAATAAATGGTTTGAACCTGGGTTGACTCATTTAATTTTAAAATTTTAAATAAAAAAAAGACTAGACTATTTAATTTTTTTTTTTTGAATAAAACACAAGACAACCACAATTACAAACAAATTGTTCAAAGTTTGAATAAAACACAACTACAACAAATATATTGTTCAAAATAAATTAGAAAATTTTAAATTCTAAGTAACTTGATTTCCACTTTCACCAACCACAAGTTCACTTTCGGTATAACTTTATTGAAGAGTTGGATTGGACTTTGGAGGCGATAATGGAGTAACGGATTAAAAAGTTTTCTTAGGGTTTCATGATGACTAAGAGTAATGTAGGCGATTGGAATTTGGACTTTCATCTCACGACGGTAGGATTTTTAATTAAAAATAAAACAAAATAAAAAATTAGAATACTAGATATAGTATCAAGTATAAAATAAAATTATATAATATTTTAAATGAGTTGGAAACATGTTGAAAAATTCAACCCAATAAAAACCATTTATTTAAATGGGTTATACGGGTTGACCCACTTATTTAAATGAGTTGAAAATCTCAACCCAACCTGCTAATTCTGGGTTGGGTTAGTTGGTTGGGTCATTTTTTGCCACCCCTACTTCACAATGTTTTACTGTGAAATTTCAAATATAAAAATGTGGTCTCACAAGTCTTACGAAAATAGTTTGGTCTCACGTGAACTCACGCTGTATAACTATTACATTTTTAGAAAAATGTAATCACTACAGTTTTAATGAACTAAATGACAGTTTTACTCCTTAATAATAGAGGGAATAATAAATTTATTCATCTCATAATTATGGGTAAAATTGAATGGGAAAGTATATACTTATTTTTTATGGTAACCGGTTATCCGGGAACTTAAATGTTTAAAAATTTACATGTTATGTACTAAAATGAAAGTTTTGAAACTATGTTACCCAAAATAGGAATCAAATTAAAGTATAATATTTTTTCATACAATTTGCCATATTTTAAAACAAACTAAAATAGAAATGTAGACAGTTTAACTTTAAAGTAGATAAACTCGTATTTATTTTCATAAATATTTTAATTGATGAGTTTATATATGAATTATATATATACTAGTTGTGTACCCGCGCAATGCGGCGGGAGCCATGAATTTTAACGATTTTGAAGTTCCATTGGTTTTATAAGATAAGATTTAACGATGATATAGGTTACACTTGGTCTTTACATATTAATACAATTTGAATAAATAAGAGTTATGGTTTCAATTACAGACTATCGATGAAAAAAATTGTATGACAGTTTAAAATCCAATATATTTAAAATCCAACATATTTAAACAACTCCACAAATGTATTCGATTTACGCCAAGAGCAAAGAACCAAGAAACTTGAGTTTTAAGATAAACACTCAAAACCAATAAAGAAAACTATAAATTTGACAGATCATAAGACATGAAAAGACAAAAAAAAAAGTTGGGTTTTAGAATGAAATTTCAACTGCTTACCATCTTTCTTGTCTAGAAACTCAGATTAAGATTGAATTAATACATGTATATATATATTTCAAAAAAACCCAAAAACATATTAATTCACAGTGCAATTTGGACAGTCTAACCCCAAAATATGTAGTATATATATATATATATATATATAAATAAATAACTATAAAAGTATAAATCGTAAATATTAAAAATATTTTTTCACAGTATATATATAATATATAATAATATAATTAAGTAAAAAACTATTCAATATTGGACTCATTTCGAATGTATTAACGAGACGATTATAATGGTGTAACTTGTTAAAATAAAAATGTATTTTTTAAACATGTTTTAATTGATATACGATTATGTATCTTAATTTGATAAATGTTTAAAATGAAACATTTAAAAGTAAAGGACGTAAAGTAAATTAATTAATTAATTATAGGGGTATAAAGTGTAAATTTAAAATTATAATTTTAAAAAAATCGGTTGTGAGAGGGTGAGTGTATGTGAGAAGAGGAGATGATGAAAAAGTGAAAAAATGAGTATAAAAGGTATTTTGATTATTTAAAATTTTAAAACTTTAAGACTTTTGCTAAATTTGCTTAATAAGATAGTATAGATACATACCCATATCTTTGCATTTCCTTTCTGCTGATTCCAACATCTTCCCAAGATTGTGCTGATCTAATAAAAGATCCCCTTCAAGTTCTTGAAACCATCTAATACACATTCTTAGCCTTTTGATATATTCCATCATTGAGTCACATTTCTCCTAAAAAAACCCACAAAAATTAACCATAACATATATATACAGTTAAATACCCATTCATTTGTACGGTATGTACATATGCATACAAGTCATTTGTAAGTAATCTTTTCGATATGCACATGTGCATAATGTATACACGTGCATAGAAACCAACAAAACACCTTTAATTACTTGTATGTACATGTACATACCATACAGATGAACGGTCATGAAAGTGTTACTCAATTTTTCATATTTTGGGATTTTTCGTTAACCCTTCTCTCTCTCTCTCTCTCTCTCTCTCTCTCTCTCTATATATATATATATATATTGTGAGAGAAATTAAATACTGAAATGCTAACCTTGAGACTAAACTTGTTCTTGGTTCTTATCTTCTCATTCAACAAAGCTTCAACATCTTCTCTCGTAAACTCAATCGCCCCACAATCGGAACCGATGCTGCTAGCTGGTCCAACGACCGGATCTTGACTGCCGTTCACAACCGAAAAAACTTGGCGCGGTATTCTACCGCCGTTGGTCGCGGCCCCAACCATGGTTCAAACACAATGGCCTAATCTTGTAATGTTCTTGAACTGTGATGAAAAATTGCAAGAAATGAGATGATGAATTAGGTGGTGCAAAGAAGGGATATAGAAGTTGTAAGGAAAGGTGGGGTTATAAGAGGTGAGAGGTGGGTCCATGAATTGAAATAAAAGCTACCAAGATTGCAATTAAAATTGATTGCTTATATTTGCAGGGAAGCAGATGATGGAGACAATGGAACTGTGACAGTGATATGGGTGTTACAAAATTCTATTAATTAATTAAGGTTTTGTTAATGGGTGATGTTGATTCTTGTATAAAATTAACTCAGGCGGCCGGTGGAGGGTGGCCGGTGGCTGGTGTCGGTTGTGGACTTCACTGGTTGTCTGCTTCTTCTCCAAATGGAACACCCTCAATGATATATATATATATATATATATATATATATATATATACTTGGGATCATGTGAGACCAAAAAATTTTCGTGAGATCCGTAAGACCAATTTTCAACCATTGGATTAGATCTACAATCTGAACATTCATAATCACAAAAATTGTCACGAGACTTCTCAATAATCACAAAATTGTCACCGTGCAACTTTAGACCATTAGATCATTAGTTTATAATGTTGATCAATGAACATGAATTGGTCTTACGAGTCTCACAGAAAACCTTTGATCTCATGTAAACACAACCTTGTTTCAAATACAACCCGTTGCATTTGTACAACCAATGCAACCTAATAAATTGAGATATTTATAGAAATGATGAGAGTTCATTTATTATGATTTGAATATTTATGGAAAATGAATAGGATTCATTAATTATGATCAATACTTTATATTAGAAAACAATCAAAACTTCTATGAAATTACATATTAATCAAATGAAATGAACGATTGAGATTGGGTTGTATTGGTTGTACAAATGTCAAGGGTTGTATAATAACCAACCTATATATATATATATATATATATATATATTGTGTGAGAGAGAGAATAAGAGAACAAGAAATTCGACCAGCCGAATAATAATTGCCTTTTACATGTGATTTAACCGGTTACTCGAGTACTTAAATGTTTAAAACTTTACGTTTTAAATACCAAAATGAAAGTTTTAAAAATACGTTATCCAAAATAAGAATTAAGTTAAAGCAAATTACTTTTTAATGCAATTTGTCCTTCAAAAAAAAAACACAAGAACCGTTAAAAGCACCTAACCACATGAACAAAACATGTAATCTACTCTATTCGGAAATTTTCACACACTCTCTCTCTTTTACTGTCTTTATTTTAAATACAGTTATAAAAAAATCTTTCTTTATTTATATTACAATTTTAAAAAATCTGTTGAAAAAAAAATCCTAAAATCTTCACCTTTTTTTTGTTCTGAATGTGATGGAGATGCTCTACTTATATGTGTTTGACTTGCTACACAAGCAATGTAGTGCTTACTTTTTTTTATAAAAGAGAAAGGTCCATGCAAACGTAAAGATAAACCAAGCTCACCACCACCTTTTATTTTTATTTTTACCCTGTTCTTTCAAATAAAAATATAAAACATCATATATATATATATATATATATAAGGTTTATGTAATGCAACGAGATACATATCGATATTAATGTTTCGTTTTATTCTTCTTTCTATCAACGTCAAAATGATTTCAAATGTTTTAAGAAAACGATAATGTTTTTATTTTTTTATTAAAATATAATTTTGAAAAAATAATATAATATAGTTTTTGGTTTAAAATAATATAATTTTTTAAGTTTAATAATTAAGCAATTTATTTTTATATAATAATATAATTTTTTATAAAGATAATAAATTAGTATTTTGTTGGAACATAATGATTATCTTAATTATATTTTTGACTTTTTATATTAAGATTAGATGTTTATCATGTATTTAATTATGTTATCTGCAGTTAAATACACGAATTCAAACATAAAACTTTAATAAATTGTAGTTACGTACAATCTCTTTGTAATCTTGAATTTTAAGTAATATGGAATCAACAATGAGTACTTTATGCATAAAAACGATTTTTAAGAGTTTTTGTCAGATGTTTTATAATATAATATAGAATTCGTGTAACTAACTAATTTTAACCATTTTTAATACATAAGTACAACTTCTTAAAGCTCTGTACTTAAATTCATGTAACTTATTATAAATAAACATAATCAAATATTGAATAAACATTTTATTTTAAATATAAAAAATCTAAAATATAATTAGAATAATCATTATATTCTAATAAAATACTTGATTATTAACTTTATAAAAAAAATTATATTATTAAATCAAAATTAAATTACTTCATTGTTAAATCTAAATTAAATTATAATAAAAAAATTGAATTAAAGAAATTATACAACAAAAAAAACTTTTAAATAGTTAATTTGATATTATCGATATATTTTTTTAAAAACTTAAGGTATTTTCAAATTTATATTTTATTCAAAAATAGAAACATTATTGTTTTTTTTTTCCAAAACCATATAAAACTGTCGACAGAGGACAGAATAAAACGAAATATTGAAATCGAGATGTATCTCACTATATTGTGCGAATACCCTTATAATGTGTGTGTGTGTGTGTATATATATATATACACACACGTGTGTGTGGTTGAGTTTACAAGAGACCAACTTGTCTTTATAAGACCCTTGAGACTATTGTTTTATACTTGAAATCTTGTGAAAGTAAAAAAAAAAAGCTGAAACTTCACAGTTCACAGCAAAAACACTATAAAAGTTACCTTCATAACATTTTGTTATAAAGTTTCAAGTGTAAAAAAGTTGTCTTACGGATCTCACGAAAACAGGTTAGTCTCACGTGATCCCAAATCTATATATATATATATGTGTGTGTGTGTTAATGACAAGTAGCCATCGTTATGGCTAGATACATGAGCTACTAAATATATACAGAAAATAGTTTTATAAATGAACTTGTTAGGCCATTTACTAAAATTGTAATGTTATAAATATATTCACAACTAACAAAATAGATTTGTCGACTTACTTTTGGATTTGATTTAGACATTATCTATTTCATCTTCAACCATTAAAAAAAAAAAACACACACACACATACATATATATATATATATATATAGAGAGAGAGAGAGAGGAGGTTTACTTACAAATTACGTTATTTGTACAAACCGTATAAACCTCATTTAACTAATCATATTTTTTCTTTTTTTTTTGTAATTATGAGAAGTTGATTAATTATTTCTATTATGAGGTTGTTAATCATGGATATTATCATTTTCATTATATTAATTTTCGATAAATACATAAAACATTTTCATTAAAATTTCATAAGTAGTATATGAAAAAATTTCATAATCATATATGAAACAACTTCATCAAAAAAAACTATTATATGAAACAATCTGAAAAAAATTATAAGATTAAACAATAAAATCGATGGATAAATATAGAATTATGAGGATAACAGTTATGGTGATAATAACGGCTGACTTTTTGACCTAATTTCATTATTATTCAACTATTTTTATCTTTGTCTTTAGTTATATTCATAAACTTTTACATACATCTAATCACTTTTACATGCATCAATTTGTTAAAGTTTCAGTCATGATGATAAAAATATGTAAAAAAATGTAACTTAAAATATATTTAAATTATAAAATTAGGAAAAGAATAAATAAAAATTGGTTTGTGTTTTCAAATCAATAATAAATATTGGTTAAATCATAAATAGTGTAAATAAATATTGAACAAACGAACTTGATTGAAATATTAATCAGATGGTGAAGGTGCATCCGACACCAATTTAATTCACACATATGTAAAATAAGCAATGACCCATTCAATTTCTCTTTTTTATTTTTATTTTTATTTTTTAAATATTTAATATATACTTTGTTATAAAAATTGATAAAATAATTGTCAAAACTTATGGGTTATTTAGTTGGTTTTTTATTAAGGGATTCTCCGGTTGCGGTTTAATGGGCTGTATAAGCTATATGGCTTATTCGTACAGTCATGTCTAACTGATCCGGGCAACCCATGGTTGAATCGCCCAGCTATAAAAGTAGAGTCATATACACTCAGCTGACCCTTTTCTCTCGATACCTTTGGGGAAAAAAGACATTTCCCTTCACCCTGAATTCATACGTCCATCCTCCTCCATGGATCTGTCGATCTCTCCTCCTACAGCCCTCACTGTCGTCCTCCTGCCCTTGTCACCATTTTCTCCTGTTGTACTTATCGTCATCTCTCTTCTACTACCCTCGATCTATTGTAGGTCAGTTTTCATTCAGAATCTTCAAATATATATGGTGTTGAAACGGTAAAATCAAAGAGAAAAAACCTTGTTGCCCTCGATAGATCCATCCCTGAAACACCCTCTTAAATTGGCCCTCTTTATCTCTATAATCGATCTTGTCCTCCTTGAAATCGATCTTCTCCCTGCTTTTTTCACTCTCTCGATTTCTTGCTTGTAGTGAGTTTGGTGTTGCTGCTATGAGTAATTTCATCCATCTTCCTGAAAATCGATTTGATCCCCTCTTTGGTTGGCAGAAACAATCACAAAGAAAATCCATTGTCGACTATTTTCTTTCTTCATTTCATGTTCTTGGATTTAGTATTTCTTCCATTTTCTTCTTCATTTTCGCACTCTTTATGTGGTTTTTGGTAGGGGTGGCAATGAGTCAAGTTGGTTTCGGGTTCAAGTTCAACCCATTTATTAAACAGGTTGTAAGCGAGTTAAAAACAGGTCGAAAAATTCAACCCAACCCATTTATTTAAATGGGTTAGACGGGTTGACCCATTTATTTAAATGGGTTGAAAATCTCATCTCAACCTGCTAACTCTGGGTTGGGTTGGTTTGGGGTTGAGACGTTGAATTAGCGGGTTGGATCATTTTTTTACCACCCCTAGTTTTTGGAACAATCGAATTAGGCTTTAGAAATTTCTTTCTTCAATTCATGCTCTTTATCCGGTTGAATTATGTTCTTAAATGGAAGGCAATAGTTATAAGGCAATAACATGTGTTTATTGGAAGAAAAAAAAAAGTAGGGATAAATTGGTCATTTTTTATATTCAGACGGCTTATTTAGCAAGACAACCGAGCAATAACTTACGTATTATTATACAGACAACTTTATCCATACAAGTCTTTATTTATACAGTCTTGTATATATAAATTAAGTTGTCTGTAATGTATAGATTAATTTGTCTATATAAACTGAGAATTGTTTTTTTTAGAGTTTTTCATAGAAAAGCAATGTTTTTTAATTTGATGAGGTGGGTTTGGAGCAGAAAAACATAGTTTTTTTACATAAAGTTTATTCTCTAAAAACTTATTAAATAAACGCTTTTTAAAAAATACATTGTTTTTTTTTTTAAACAGGCTGATCATAGACCGGTCCTTGTTTTTGGATGAAAACCGAAACTGACGGTTCCAATCGATCCCGGGACAGGGCGGTCCTAAGTCGGTTCCGGTCTATTCTACGAACCAAACGCCACTTAAATGTCAAAAATCATAGTTAAAAGAAATTACAATTGAAAGCAGAAAACAAAATGGAGATGCGGGGTATCGATCCCCGTACCTCTCGCATGCTAAGCGAGCGCTCTACCATCTGAGCTACATCCCCATGTTGCTACACTCTTTAAAAACATACAATTTATCATTAAATTGTTGAATAAATATAATTCTTTACAAAAAGATTCTTTATAATTAAATATTTAATGACAAAAAATATTTATTTAATTTCAACGTAATTTGTTTTTCATACAAACATAATAATGCATATCAACAATGATAACCGATGAAATCCAACATTGGTTCCATCCATTTGATACTTTTATTGGATATCCATCGATGGGATTGGATCCATACAGTATCTTAATTCAATTCAATTCTCTAATAATGATACAAATTAATTATCATTTTTAATATGTGCTAAAATCAACACAAGAGAAGTTAGAAATTCAAAGCCTCGTATAAAACAAATTCCGATTTAAACAATTTAAAAATAAATTAATTGGATGATAATTGGATAATGGTTGGATGGACAACTGGATGGTCATCGGATGTTGATCGGTTCGGTTTTAGTCAGGTTTAGACTCTTTCTCTCTCTCTCTCTCTCTCTCTCTCTCTCTATATATATATATATATATATAGGCACGTTCAAATGAAAACCGTGCATTTCTAAGAAACCGAGTAAACCAATTTCGACCAATAGAAAAATTCTATTTTTTTCTAATTAAAATTAACCAATAAGGGTATTTTAGTCATTTACAATATTTTCTATTAAATATGGAAGTTATTAATAAATCTTAATTAATGAAACATAATAAAAAAAATTATATAAATGGTAACATTTAAATATTTAATTATATTATAATATTAAAAATTTGAATTTCATATATTGTAATCTTTAAGAATTAGCAAACGGGTCTTGATGAAACAATTGAAGTATATAATGAAATCATCAAATCGTAGATGAAAATAAAGAATCCAAAAATGAAACAGTTTCATGAACGTGAAACTGGTTTATGTTGCAAATAAATTATGTGAACGAAACATTTTCATGGTGAACTCGTTGCATTGATTGTGTAGTTGATCCATTTAGTTGGTGAAGAGGAAAATGAAATCGGTGCATTTTGTATTTGATGCGTCATGAACTAAGTGCATGATGAAACGAGGAAATGATTTTAATCTGCTACAAAATCTTGAAGATTGTAACTTGCTCCAAAATCTTGAAGATTGTAAGGCTTAAAGGAATGAATCCATCAAATCAGTGGTGAAATAAGAAAATTACTGTACATGAAATAGGTTTCATGAAAGTGAAACTGATTCATGAAATTGAATGATGAAACGGGTACATGAAGAAACTGCTCCAGAATCTCGAAGATTGTAATATGCTTTAGAATCTTTAAGATTGCAAGGCTTAAAGAAATTAATGCATCAAACCATGAACGAAAGGAATAAAATAATTTTGCATGAAAAAGGATTCATGAAAGTAAATTAATCTTTGAAGAAAATAATTTTGCAAGAAAAAAGATTCATGAAAGATCGAGTAGGATGTTACCAAATATTAAATTTTGTTTCCCATTTATGCCCTTACTGTTGAAATAAAATAAAAAATTTTAATATATATTTTTATTTAATTTCCTAAAATAAAGTAAACTAATTTTGACCATTGATCAAGAAAATAGATGGATGAGATTGGTTTACACAGTTTACACAAATGAGACCGGTTTTTATTTGAACGCTCCT
>NC_037544.1:1369188-1376631 GCF_001531365.2 Cynara cardunculus var. scolymus
ATACTTTATATTAGGAAACAATTAATTGATTAAAAATTGAATGGTTGAGATGAGGGTTGTATAGGGTGTAGGAATGGCAAAGGGTGTAGAATAACATCCATATATATATATATATATATATATATATATATTATTTGTGTTTTAATTTTAGATAGTCAACATATACTATAAGTTCACATTCCATTAACATATATAGCATTCTTGAATGGCCTAATAATTTGGTCATGTTTCATTATTGGTAAAATACATAACTCCTTATCTCTCTTGCATGTTTAACTAACTACAAAATGTATTTATGCAATGTATCCTAATTATGTTTTATGGTTCGTTTTATTATCCATCTCTCTTGATTTGGTTTTCTGTGATTTTAAGATAGCGAAAGAGTCATCAATTGATTATCAGTTTTACAGAATATAATGTCATATCAGTAGTGCTTAATGTTTATCAGGGATATGAACGTATTTATTAGTTGATCATCTATTAGTTTTATGAAGTTTAAACCTGTAGCTTTACGAAGCTAAATGAATGCAGTAATAAATTTCAAACAAGTTTAGAAATATTTTCAAGTAATGATACCATTTGATTATAAGAAACAAAAATGTAGATGTTTTTGTACAAAATAATCTTTGGTTTATTTGTTAGTTATTTGTTTTTTATATGTGAGGTTTTGTGTTCAAGTCTTTTATTACAAATCTTTTTAGAAACATAATCAATCTGAAATTTAAAGCTAAAAACTAAGAAAATGACACAAACAATATTCGAACATGTGTTTAGGGTGGGAGAGAAGTCATGCAAACCAACTACACCAGATGAAACTTATGTCACCATTGTAGTTACCAAAATATGTACAGTTGCACAAACAAAATGGCACAGTAACACTTTTCACCACTCTATATTTTTTTACATTACAATGAAGAGACGAAAGGATGGCCCACGCCACTGTATCTATTAAAATGAGTCCAACCCTGATATAGCATTGATACTAGCATGAACAAACTCGTATTTAAGTATACTTATAATCGAAATTTTGAAAACCCATAAAGATATTATGATAATGTTTGTTTTTTAAAAGGTGCTGAAGTCTGATTTCACTTATGATTTATACAAAATGGTCCTGAAGTTTGCAATATGGATCAGTAAGATTGTTTGTTTTTACGTCTGAAGTCTGAAATTTGAAACGGTCAAACTAGTACAAAAATATAAAAAAACAAATAGTTTTTTTTACAAAAGTATAAAAGATTAATAGTTTCTGCTTACAAATCTTTTCCAAACCCCAAAATATGAACCATGTAATGGAGGATGGATTATGATTAGGAGGTATTAAATGATATATTTACCACTTAAATTTTCAGAGGACATTTAGAGCTTTTAATATTTTATTTTAAAAATAAAATAAATGTTCTTAACACCCAAACATTTGAACGAATGATGTTAAGAGGTAATTTTGAAAAAAAACAAACTCGGGCTACATCTTTATCAACATGGGTATTTATTTAATGACCCGACCCGTTTGCATTCTTCCCGGTACCCGTGACTCCGTGAGGTGTTGATGTGTCATGGGCACGACCAGTGTGGAACCCACAAAACAAATATTAAATTCTAGTGGAACCATGATACGTTGTCGTTTCCTTTTCCCCTTGAAATAGTCCAAGAACCGGGTTCGTTTCCCCAGACCGGCTCCTTTACGCGTTTCTGGAATTCCTTTTCCAAAACTAGGCGCGTCGCCAAAAGCCCAATCAATCTGAAAAAGTCCCTTTTTAGAAGCGGCTTTCACTTTTCATCCTTCATTTTTGATAGTTTTACACATTTGACCCTTGATAAAAAAATTAATTCTATCGGTCATTTTAAACCAACATGTCATTTATCATATTGGTCCATTCCTCTATTTAAGAAGTTATAGCAAGATAAATAATCCGAAACTTAATTCATTTGAACTTCCTTCGTCCGTCCTACCTAAACTTCACTACTTGGTTACTGATTACTAACGACTAATGAATGAGAATAGGTATGTCCGATACTATCGGTTCATGAACGGTTCATTGAACGTTCAGTTCGTTTACAGACCTATAATACAACTATACAAGAGCTGAGTAGTGCTTCATTGCTCAGTGCATGTGTAGGTGCAACCGGTTTTACATGTTAAGATGTTGGCAGAGATTTCAAAATCGAGATCTCACAACTCTTGCAAGTCCATATTTTTTAACTTGAAAAGATGACACATAAGAGTTCTTTTTCTTGGAGATATTTTGGTAAGAGGGACCAAAATCATTAAAGATTTCATCAAATGTCAGAATATGCAAATCAACAAATACTCCAGGGACCATTACCGTAAATCTCCTATTCTTTTTACAAATCAAAAACTTCGGTGACCTCAGGCGGCCTTGTTGTATAACTTTGAAGACCCAAGAAATTCATCGAAATTCCTGCTTCTTCGTTGAATATATTTGGTCAAACTACATCAAACCCTCGAAAACCCATTGTTCTTCTGCTCTGGATCTGCCTAATTTCAAGTATTTCACTTATTTTGATTTCTTGAACCGAGATTTTAGGGTTTATTCGGCGGATACAGTACTCAAAAGCTCACAACCAGAAGCTTTCTTGCTAATTTCTTGATTCTTGATCGACGAATTCAATTGGGTATTTGAAGAACACTCGCCCTTCGCCGGTGATCGAAAAATTGCTTTCTGGGTTCATGTTCTAAAGATCGGATATTATGGTTTTATGAGATGAGCGTGATTATACCCTTTCTGATTACTGATTCTATAAAAAATGGGTGTTCAAATGGTTTCGTTCATAGCGACTATTTTTCTAGTTTTCCCTTTGACAGCAATTTCAGAAAGCAACATCGATCCCCAGTATCTACCACTTGATAATCTGATCAATTTGGAGGAGATGATGCATAAAGAAACGGTAACTATATTTCTTTCACTTATTTATACTAATTTATCATGGAAAATCAAGATCTGATGAAGTTGGGTGGTTGCAGGCTGAGCTAGTTTGGGCTAATTGTGGAACAGAATTGATGCATTTGATAGAATCTTTTCAAGATCTTCAATCAAGTAGCAACTTTGATAGAACTCTTTTAGAACATGAAAGAATACTGAAATCTTTAGCTTTTCAAGATCTCCAAATCAAGAAAACTATATTAGATTGTTTGAGAGATAAAAGTGTTGGGTTTCTAGAATCAGGAGAAGATAAACATCCTAGAAAATGGTTTATGGAGTTCCTTGAGTATTTTTCTGAGTATTTTTCATCTGGGATTTCTAATGCTCGTAGAATTCGTAGATTAGCCGAAGCGGATTCCCCTGTTTCTAGTCCTTCACCTTCTCCTTCACCTTCACCAGCTGAGGCTCCTAGTATTAGAAAACCTCCTAGTCCTCCATTCTTTCCGAAGCTTAATGATTCTTCTTCTGGTAAAGATGCTGCTGAATCGCCTCTAGATTCTGGTTCTAAATCACAGTCGAGTTCGGGCAACAATGGCAGTCACAGAAAGATTATTATTGCTGTTGTTGTGACGGCCACGGTAACGTTTTTTCTAGCTGCCGTGCTCTTCTGTTGTTATACTAGGATTTGTGGTAATCGGCGTGGACAGAATGACGATAGGCCGCTTCTTAGTTTGAGTTTGAGTGATTATTCGATGAATGGTACGTATTGTGATTGGTTTCTTGATCATGATTCATGCTATTAGTTTGTAAAGAATTGATATTTTGCATGTTGGTGGTTCTTATTTGAGTTCATCTTTAATCTTTCAGGTGCTCCATATAAAACGTCTTACAATTTGAGCAATTCTGTGCATAATATTGGGAATATTGGCGATGAATCGTTATATTCTAACTCAAACTTACAGAAAATGGATTCATCTTTTGATCCTAGAGTTTCTTTCGATTCTAATATCCCTTTAGGAATTCCGTTACGGCCTCCTCCTGGAAGGGTAGAAGTAGAATCATCGTTACGACCGCCACCTGGAAGGGTAGAATCATCATTACGGCCGCCTCCTGGAAGGGTAGAAGTAGAATCATCGTTACGACCGCCACCTGGAAGGGTAGAATCATCATTACGGCCGCCTCCTGGAAGGGTAGAATCGTCTAAACGCCCTTCTGAGATAGGAGCTCCTAGTCCTCCATCCACCACAGCTCCACCTCCTCCTCCTCCTGTATCGCCTAGACCTCCTACCGCTGGTCCACCACCTCCTCCTCCACCACCTAGAGGAGCACCACCACCACCACCACCTAAACCGAATGCAGGTCCACGCCCGCCTCCTCCTCCTCCAAGGGGCGGTGCACCTCCGCCTCGACCGCCAAGTGCAAGCCTAAAACCTCCTCGCCCGTCAGCTGGACCTAGTCATTCTAGTACCGATGATTCTGATGCTTCTAAAGCTAAGCTAAAACCGTTCTTTTGGGATAAGGTTATGGCTAACCCAGATCAATCAATGGTTTGGCATCAGATAAAATCAGGGTCATTTCAGTAAGTTATCCGCTTTCTAGCTCTAGAAATTATTATGTCGATATTTGAAGCCCTCATAACATCATGAGTTTCTTTAATCAACAGGTTCAGTGAAGAAATGATAGAAACTTTATTTGGGTATAACGCCACTGACAAAAACAAAGATCACACCAGGAAAAATTCTGCATCCCAAGACCCCGGTTTCCAGTATATTCAAATAATCGATCCAAAAAAGGCGCAAAATTTGTCTATTCTTCTAAAAGCATTGAATGTGACAACCGAAGAAATTTGTGACGCACTAAAAGAAGGTATGTTTTTCCTTGCGGGTACCAACTATTCATGTTTATTCATGATGAATGTGGTGATAGATATCCATGATTAAAGTATTTATAGTGAAAATACATGATATTCATAATGAATAAGGGGTTATTCATCATGAATAATTTATAAAATAGTTGGTTCACATATGAACTTTCCCCTAATCCTACAAGATTTAAAGAACCAATCTTGATGGTTCAGATACGATCTTGATTACCATCTGATGCATTGAACGAATTCTAACCTATATGAGGTGAATCAGGAAATGAGCTTCCTGTTGAGCTTGTTCAAACTTTGATAAAGATGGCACCGACTGCCGATGAAGAACTAAAGTTGAGGATGTACAATGGGAATCTTTCTCAGCTTGGAACCGCAGAACGGTTTCTAAAACTGGTGATTGAAATCCCATTTGCTTTCAAGAGACTAGAATCGTTGCTCTTTATGTGCACGTTCCAGGAGGAAGAATCGATGATCAAAGAGTCGTTTGTAACTCTAGAGGTAAAACTTTGAATCTTTGCTTCTAAATCATATAAAGTTCATATCCACAGCTGGTTTGGATCAACTTAGGAAAAGCTAATTTTATGGTGTTTTTGCAAACTCTATAGGCTGCTTGTGTAGAACTTAGGAAAAGCCGGTTGTTCCTCAAACTCTTGGAAGCGGTTCTGAAAACGGGAAACCGTATGAACGATGGAACTTTCCGTGGCAGTGCACAAGCGTTTAAACTCGATACACTCTTGAAGCTATCGGATGTTAAAGGAATCGATGGGAAAACGACGCTTTTGCACTTTGTGGTTCAAGAGATCATTCGTTCAGAAGGTATAAAAGCTGTCCGAGTTACCCGCGAATCTAAAAGCTTCAGAACTGATGACCTTCTTAAAGAAGCTTCATCTTCTTCGCAAGAAACAGAAGAGCGTTATCGCGTTCTTGGGCTTCAGGTGGTTTCTGGTTTGAGCAGCGAGCTCGAGAATGTGAAGAAAGCAGCTATTGTCGATGCTGATGGTTTGACCAGTTTGGTTTCGAGGCTCGGTCATGCACTCGTGAAATCCCGTGAATTCTTGGACACGGATTTAAAGAAGATCGACGAAGACGGTGATGAATTCCAACGAGTTTTGTCGAACTTTGTGAAGACCGCGGGGAAGGAGATCACGTGGATGCTTGAAGAAGAAAAGAGAATCATGGCTCTAATTAAGAACACTGCGGATTACTTCCATGGGAAGTCCGGGAAGGATGAGGGGTTGCGGTTATTTGTAATTGTTCGTGATTTCTTGATAATTTTAGATAAGGTATGCAAAGAGGTTAGTAACTATCCCGTAAGTACGCCAAGAACGCAGAAAAACGACGAATTGCAAGGCGGGGTTCAAAGAAAAGATGATCAGGCGGTGGGCGGAGGTCCTTCTGAACCTCGGAAAACTCCGTTTTTCGATCAACATCAACGGCTATTTCCGGCGATCGCACAGCGGCGGATGGAGAGTTCTAGTTCAGATGAGGATTAGTGTGTAGGTTTTTGTGATCAAACAACAAAACTTGATTCTTTTTTTCCTTTGGTTTTGAAGGGTGTAGGTGTTGTATATGAACCCTAATTGTCATACAATATGTGCATTGATTTGATTACCAAATTGCCATCACAGTCTTCTGTTTGATAGTTTATGGGTGGCAATGAAATTGGTTATGTTAATATTATTTGAAGAAGGGTATTTTAGTCTTTTTATGATTTTGGTATATGTTTATTTCTTCGAGATGAAATTTGATAATCATTTGGTTGACAGAAATTGAAATATGCATGCTTTGTTGGGAGCACGTAGTTTTGGAATTGTAATTAAATAATAGGGTAAATTGCATGAAAAAGTAATGTACTTTAACTTGATTTCTATTTTGGGTGACGTATTTTTAAAACTTCCATTTTAGTACCTAAGATGTAAAGTTTTACAACATTTAAGTACACGGGTAAATGGTTGAAGCATTAACTGGTTATCATGTTGATGTGATGAGTGGTGTGGTATCCAACTGAGTATTATTTGCTGACGTGGTTAATGACATGAATTTTTTTTAATCTAAAATTAGTCTTCAACTGGTTACCAGGTACTTAAATATATATTTAAAATTTTACATTTTAGGTACCAACATGTAAGTTTTGAAAGTACGTTATCCAAAATAGAAATCAAGTTAAAATACGTTATTTTTTCATGCAATTTGCTCTAAATAATAATAATGACCAAAATGCATTTTTTGTGACTTTTTGTTACTTTCTTGCTTAAATTATACATACTATATGGTTGAGTTTGGTGAGGCTGAGAGTTATAGTAAGAATGATAAGAAGAGATCTCTACATTTGGATCAATCATAATTGAAGAGTTCCATTGTATAAAGACTAATGAGAAACTCCAGATCAATTCCTTTCTAAAATGCAATTCAGGGGGTTAGTTTGAGATTAAAAATGATCAATGGTCCAAATTCTTTCATACCCTTCTCACGTTAACTTTTATTTTAACACGATTCTTCATCTACTCACTACAACAAAATTGATTTCATAGGAGGTTTAGGGGCCGTTTACCAAACGCTTACCCAGATAAGCGCTTACCAAATAACATTACCTCACTGCATGAATATGGTAAAAACCACGAATCTTACCTGGTAAGAGCGAGACAATGACCAAGAGTCTTACCCGGTAAGTGAGGGGGACGA
>NC_037544.1:1376731-1385840 GCF_001531365.2 Cynara cardunculus var. scolymus
TCCGCCGGAAAAGAGTGTTATTTTGGTAGTGTTTATAAGACCAAAATATAAAATGTCATATCTAAAAGCGTTATATTAGATTCATATGATGCATTAGGCGTTTTAACAAGATAATTAAGATGCTTTTAAAATAAAATGTCATTTTAGTTATTTTATGTGACGCTTTTGAGAAATGTCCTATAAACCCATCTTTTTATAGGACAACTTGTGTTCACAATAAATTTTTTCAAATAGTGTCGCATAAAATAGTTAATACCACGCTTTATTTTAAAAACGTTATACGAAACTTATTAAAAGATTCAAAAGTGTCATACAGTTAGATAAAACGCTTTATGGTTTGATCATATATTAATTCCTGTAAAACACTGTATTTCGATACTTACATAATTTAAGCGTCATATAGATCCAATTTTGTTGTAGTGCTTAATTGCATATCATGGTTGTGACTACCACTGCTTAATGATACGTTGTTCCGAACTTTTCCACTGAAATAAGTAACGTGTCATGTCAAATGTCTACCACTTACAGAGATCATTTGGTTACCATGGTTATTTGTAGATACAAATGTCTCAAACTATGGCCCCCTTTCCTACCCCTATGTATTGTGACAATCGAAGTGATTGCTCACAACTCAATTTCCCCTGAATGCACCAAATATATCGACATAGACTGTCAATTTATATGTCACCATCTTAAATTTGGCACGATTACTTACCTTTTGCTCCCTCTTCTTTGCAGCTTAAACTTTCTGGTACTGTCATATATGGTTTTTCTAGTAAGCAAACTTTTAATGCCTTTTATTTTGAAGTTTTTCCATCTGTTACTGAAATACAGTATCCGAAAAACGAGCCTGAGAGTTGTTATATGTTTGATAAATCTTATTTGAGATGATGGCTTAAGGTTCAAGCTTTCAACACCATTTTTTGGTCTCAAAATCCATTTAAGTTGTGGGTTTTTAAAACCTCACAGATGACAGAGGTAAAATCTGCGTACAGTTTATCCTTTCAAAACCTTACTCATGTGGGATTCACTGGTTTGGGTTGGCTCTGGTTCGAGCAAAGGATGGACCTACAAAAAGGAATTTGGTGGCACGAACCACCACTTCATAAAGAATTTACGTTTCTAAAGGGTACGGGAGCCATCGTAGTCTCGTTGGATGCCCATATCTTTTTTGAAACTAAATTAAAGGCAGAAGTTTGTGACGGAAGAGATTATTAACATTGTTGCACGTATACTTAGGTTCGAGATTGTAAACTAATGATCTAACGGTCTAAAGTTGTATGGTGAAAATTTTGTGATTATTGAGAAATCTTGTGGCAATTTTGTGATTATGAATGTTCAGATTGTAGCTTTAATCCAAGATTTGAGAATTGATCTTACGGGTCTCACCAAAAACATTTATTCTCACATGATCCCAAATATATATATACTATGTATATACACACACACACGAGTTGTGATCAAGTCCTCAATATACACAAACAATCATCCATCGGTCATAATTCAATCACCTCCATTTTCAAGATCTTTCCCTCCCTTTCTGCAATAACTTTCTGAAACCCTAAACCCACCATCACTATAAAACCATCTTTCATGGCGGATCAAGCCAACTCGGTGTCTTCAACTCACGCATCTGACTCCAAACTTGATGCCAGTAAACCCACCAATAAAAGGACGAACTCGCCTGCCATGGCCACCATATCCAAAGACCTGCAACTTGATCATCAAACTGGTCCTCCGCCATGCAAACGCCCTCAAAGAGATAAACAACCGGCTAAAGAAGAAGAAGAAGACATGAAAGATACTGCCACCAGTAACCCTAAGACGATAGACGAAACAAAAGAAGACGACGAAAGTGTCGATCTCCCTGATCTCGATGTTTTGCAGGCAATTAATCGATTTCAAACACGAAACGGAGTCTACCCGTTTGAGAATTCGTCCGTCGCGCGAGACTTCTTGTCTCCTTGGATTCGTTTCGGGTTTGGAAAACAAAAACAATGGGAAACGAAAATCGAGCAGGTGAAGAACAAATTCAAGAAAGAGAATGGAAAAGGGGAGGAATTTGAGTTGTGGATGAACATTTGGGGAAAGAAAGCAAGTGGTGTTGACGATGGTGAAGGTGGGTGTTCTTGAGAAGATGATCATGTGTTTCTTGAAATGTTTCTTGAAATATTTCTTGAATTCAATTGTAGAACAAGAAAATACGTGTTTTTGTTTCAAATTTCAATCTATAATTCAAGTTCTGATAGCTATTGATTCAAACGAGTTCGGATAACATGTCAAAATAAGTTCAGATCGATTATCGAACATGTAATATTTTCGAAGAATTTAGACTGATTGATTAATTTTTTTTGATTAACTTGGATATCCAACCTGCTATGCGAGCCGGCTAATCCCAGAACGACCACCTGTTTTGTAGATAGTCCGAAGTCACCACATTTGAACCTCCATGGCCACAAGGGGATTTTTAATCATCTTTGGATTTGAACCTGAGACCTTCTGGTACTTTTGATCTTTGGAGCCAAGTTCAAACCAATCAGACATCACTCTTGTGGTTATTGATCAATATTTTTGTGTCTTCTTTTTGTTAATTTGATAGTACAGGATTATGATCGATTGTTAACATCAATATTCACCTTTTTTTCTCCCCTAAATTAATTAAATAACGTATGGTCTAAGGTAGAAGTATGCAGAAAATCAACCGATCTAATTGGAACCGATTGATTCAATTATAACCGGTTGGCAAAATCCAACATCTAACAGATGATTGGATCGGTTCGGTTTCCCTCGCATTCAATGGATGTCAATCGATGAACATGCCTAATTTAATCCATTTATTACCCAATCAAATTATGATTTTTCTATATGAAATCATATTTACAACGTAATATTTGATGTTTTAATATTGATTTATATCAATTTTGTGTATATTTAATTACAAATGATCCTTTAAATTTAATATTTATATAATTGTATTTATTTTCCATCGCAACTGATATTCTGGTTGATTATATATTATTTAATATTATATTATACATTAAATTTGCATTAATTTACGAGATAAAATAATTTTCATATTTATGTTTTAAATTACTTACAAACTATTTCAATATTTAAATGTATGTATATTTAATTTAAATGTGTGTTATAATACAATTTTATATTGGTTAAATTAATAAAAAATATTTTAATTAAAATAGTATAATATTATAATGTGTTATTGTACGAAAAAAAATTTATAAATCAAATTTATAAAAACTAATAAATATAAGAGTATCTTTGAAAATCTATATAAATTAAGAATAAGAAGTATATTCACAATATTCAATTTTATAATAAGAACTAATTGACTAAAAAGGTAACTTACTTTAACTTAATTTATATTTTGGGTAATGTTAGAATTTTCATTTTGATACCTAAGATATAAAGTTTTACATATTTAAATACCCAGGTAATTGGTTGAAAACTAATTTTAGATTAAAAAAAATATATGTCACTGACCATGTCAACAAATAATATTGAGTTGAATATCACATTACTCGCCACATCAGCATAATAACCGGTTAATGGTTCAACCGGTTACCCAGGTACTTAAATGTTTAAAACTTTACATCTTAGGTACCAAAATGAAAATTTTGAAAGTACGTTATCCATAATAGAAATCAAGTTAAAGTACGTTACTTTTTCATGTAATTTACCTTTATATCAAAAATATATTATTAAAGTATTTTCATATCAAAGTTTACATTATTTTATGCAAAAGAATAATGATCCAAACAATTGATTTTAGTGTATGTGGTAAAATAAAGCATGTTGAAAGTTATAACAGGTTGGATATTCAGATTAATAAAAAAATATTTAATATTATCAAATAAATTTCATTTATAATATTTTTACATTTTATATGAGTTATAAATATTTGATATGATTTGAAGCATATTTAAAGCCATTTGACCATCTCTCATTACGGTTGTTCATCGGCTGACATCTATTACATGTGAAGGGAACCGAACCGATCCAATCATTTATTAAATATTGGATTTTGCCAACCGATCCGATTAACATTGGATAACCGATCTAATCTAATCCAATGGATAATCGGATCAGTTTGGTTCCATCCATTGGATACTTTTAATGGATATCCAATGGATGATCTGTTGTGATTGGATCCAGAGTGTGTTAGTTCAATAAAATTCTTCAACAATGATACAAATTGATCAATCATTTTTAATATATGTTAAAATCAACATAAGAGAAGTTAAAAAATTCAAAACCTCGTAAAAAACAAATATTGCGTTTTAAACAATTTGAAAATAAATTAATTGGATGATAGTTTGATAATGGTTGCATGGACAATTGGATGTTGATCGATTCGGTTCGGTTCTGGACTGTCATTCGAGAACCGACCGACCATAATTAGATGTTAAATTTTTTAATCCGATCCAATTACAATTAGATATTTCAATTATGGTCATTTGATTCTAATTGGATCAGTCGATTCCAATTGATTTGGTTAAATTTTTCACACTCCCAAATCCCACCTATCATTTTTAATGAAAATTTCCAACAAAAATAATGGGAAATATAAAATATTGCATGCATGGATCGTTACAGGATCCGTGATATCTGCCGTTCATTAAAGTGGAAAATCAACGGTGTATATTCAAGATCCTTGCAGTCTGTTCTTATTGGTCCATTTGACCACCACGCAACCTATATAAAGCCAATCGATGATAGAGTTGAAAATTCACAACGCAGTCTCCTTCATTTTAACATCTCTCCAATCGATGGCCGGGAGAGGAAAATCCATCGGCGCTACAGCCGTGAGCAAGAAGTCAACGTCGCGTAGCAGCAAGGCGGGACTCCAGTTTCCCGTCGGTCGAATCGCTCGTTTCCTCAGAACTGGAAAGTACGCTGATCGTATCGGAGGCGGTGCGCCGGTGTATCTGGCTGCCGTGATGGAGTACCTTGCGGCGGAGGTATTGGAGTTAGCCGGAAACGCTGCCAGAGATAACAAGAAGACTCGAGTTGTGCCGCGTCATATACARTTGGCSGTGAGGAACGAYGAAGAACTGAGCAGATTGCTYGGWKCAGTKACGATTGCTAATGGCGGAGTGATGCCTAGCATTCACGCTCACCTGCTTCCTAAGAAATCTTCCATTGCCTCTTCCAAAGGTGATGATTAGGTTTCCGATTGCTTTACGATTGAAGCCCTAACTTACCGAATGACCGTAATTAGAATTTTTGATTGATTTCTCTGTTAGGTTTTTGTTTCGCATAGATTGTGAATGGAAGATCTGTGAAATTTTATGCAATTCCAATTCCAATTCATGTGTGATTTTGTATCTCGTGGCATCTCTCCCCTATCTCTGTGAAATGGAATCAGATATCAATTTGATGAAATTAATTGGGTGTTTAAACGTTTGCAGTGGTTTTTGTGACCTAATTTTCCTTGTTTATATGTGGCTTATCTTCACTGAGATCGTATGAAGGTCATGCTTACTGGTTTTTATGGCTTAGATTGATTAGATTAAAAATATTTGAATAATCTAACTTAAACCAAAGTGCAACCCAACTCAAACCGTACGGATTGATTGAGTTGATATTTTAGTATGTTACAATATTTTATGACTTGATTAAACATCGAGTTACTTTGATTTGAATTATTTCACCAGAGATCGTGAGCGCCTAATAGTATCGCTACTTATAGAGACCAATCGGGATCAAAGCTCACAACAAATCCAAGAGCAAGTATACATTAGTTCTGTTGTATATAAGAAAATAGAGTGAATTACACCGATTGTCCCTATATATTTCAATTTCATAACACTTGAGGTCTTTGGAGTATTCAAACAAACTACAATGACCAAAAGTGTAATTCATAGATATTCCTGATTATAAATATTTTATGTATGATTAACCAAAAATAACATATTTTCATTTTTATATCAATTTAATTGTAGCAGCTTATTCATAATTATTTTATAATTCAATTTAATAATGTCTAATAATATTTTAATTTTTAAAACATAATTATTTTTTATAATAGAAAATTTATTTATTCTAACAAACAAATTTTAATACATAATCCATGTTAACCGTTCTTAAAATATTGTTGATGAAAAATTTCTTTTACATAAATATGGGAATCATAGTTAATTTTAGAGTGAATCGCAGTTTTGATAAATATAGTTTATTTAAAAACTAATTTAGAATTCCTAACCGACAGTGTTAGACTCTACAAACTTCAAATGTTACAAAATTGAAAGTAACAAACAATCACTAGAGTTAAGGGGTTGTTCGGTTCGTTTACCATTAAGACCCGTATGGATATAGTTGTCTGTATGATAATAGATAAGTTGTTGTTCGGTTGTTATGTTGAATAAACAGTTTAAATGTCAGAAATGACTATTTTACCCTTAACGTGTGTATTTTGTTTCATTAAACTCATCTCCTTCACTTGGAAATATATGTACCTTCTAACCACAGAATCTCAATAATTTTATACCATTACTGCTAAAAACCCACAAACAACTCCAAAATATATTCTTACAACAGTTATCTGAATTGCAGCTGGGGGAAGCATGAGATCAGATCTGCCATCGTGGTGGTCTCCATCAACATTCTACATCTTATCCTCCGACAATGGCGCCACCCTTTTCGGATATGAAACCATCGGTGATGGTTGAATTATGAGTGACGGTTAGTATTTATACACCACTTAATAAGTTGTTAATATTACAATCATTGAGAATCTTACAAGGTAAGGGCGCATTTTAGTACACTGAACAAAGATCACTGTTTTGTGTTTGACGTCACTTTTATATTGAATAGACCGAAACAGAGTGAAACAAAACGGAACAGACGCGTGGAAACAAGGTGGAACGAACCAATGTTTTACCAATATACTGTCAAATAAACTTAATTCTCTTCTAAAATATCAAATACGTCTTCCTCTTTACATTTTATCTATTCTTTAATTGTATCGACGAAAACATCTAATGATATATTTTGTTATAAAAATATTTATTTCATTATGATTTAATAAGTTACATAGATTAATCAAGATATAGAAAAAGATATAATATAAATAATTTGTTAGAGGTAAATTGGTTATTTTACTAGTCATGTCTTACCAAACGCTGATATAACAAGAACCAATAATTTTATTTTGTAGGTGAGAGAGAATGCTTTTACGTGGAAGTGTTTATCAGGTAAAAGATAATTACACGCAATTTATTTTGACGACAGAAAATATTACCTGAGAAGATAAAGAAGAGTGATAACATTTGATGGTAAGCGTTTACCCGGTAAGGTTTAATATACTAAAGTTTCAAATGTTTGCAAAAGTTGATTTTCAATTTCTAATTATTGATTTATCGAAATATTCAGACCTGGTTTGAACATTTAAAAAATTTACAATAACGTTTATTATTGAGATGAATATAAAATTACAAGAGCGATGAAATGTAAACCATCCATCAATTTCATTGTTTAATCTTATAAAATTTTTTCACTAAATTGTTTCATATAGTACTTTTTTTTTGATAATTTAGTTCATATATATGGTTATGAAATTGTTTTATATAATACTTATGAAACCGTTTTATATATTTCTCTAGAATTAATATAATGAAGACGATATCTATGATTAGCATCCTCCACAATAAAATTGATTAATCAACATCTCATAATTACAAAAAAAATGAACAAAAAGAAAAATTATGATTGATTGAATGAGGTTTGTATGGTTTATACGAATAACGTGGTTTGCAAAATATAAAACCTCCTCTACAATACAGACAATTACAAATGATCGGGAGTAGTCATCGCACGTGAACCTCAATGACTACAAGGGTTTTGGTAGAAATTTCATTAAAATCATATTAAACTGATTCTCTAAATTGTAGATTTTAGAAATTTTTGCTACAACATATTTTTCAAAACTTTCTACAAAATGGAAAACCAAAATTCAAAATCTCTAAAAAAATTGGATTCATCTTCAACAGATTCTTATTTTGAAAATTATATCATTAATTATATTATTAAAATAATTGATGCTTTTAATTAAAATTTATATTATGGGTTCCAAAATTCAAAGAAAGATGATGAGACGGTGGCCGGAGGTCCTTCTGAACCTCGCCACTCCGCCTTCCCCGATCAATGTCAACACCTATCTCCGGCCACCACAGACGGCAGATGGAGAATTCCGGTTCAAATGAAAGATGATTGAGTAGGGTTTTGTTATCAACAAGAAAGATCGATTCTCTTCTTATTCAATTCTGTAGAAACTTCATTTACAAAACTAAACCATACCTTCGTCTTCTACCGAAGAATTCAAGAAATCATTACGAACCCACGCTTGGATCATGTTCATCACCACCTTCCTCAATCGCCCAAATCTGCTTCCATATTTCGAATTCCTTGCGTTCTCCATCCTCCATCGGAACACTCTCTTTCGTAAACTTCGTCCTCACGTGTTCCAGTTTCATCCTCCATCCAGCTTCGTTTCCGATAGACATAATCAGCCATGGCATGATGAAGGTTTTCATGGCGGTCGGATTTTCAAACGGGAATACACCATTCGCGGAGCGAAATTCAAGAATTCCCTCCAACACATCAATGTCGTCAAGCTCGACATTTTCTACGATCWCCTTCCCTTTGCTGGTGGCGGCATCTTCAATGTCAGCGGTGTTGGTGGTGGAGGGTGAACCTCTGTTAGGGCGTTTGTTTGTCGGAGAAGCAGCGGCGGTGGTGTCCTTCCGCTTGTTGGGTGATTCTGCGGCGGCAGGAGTGGGAGGTTTTGGGTCAGGTGGGGAGTGAAATGGGTCCGCCATGGGAGATCAAATTGGGGATTGTTGCAGAGAGAATGTGTGTGGAGAAGATGATGGAGGGAAATGGTTGAGAAAGTGGTTGATTGAAGTATGAATGACAAACTCGGGCTTTTGAAAGTTGTTGGGGTTAAGGGGCACTTCGTAACCGATTTTATTTGAATTTGAATGTGTGACAGATACAACTTATATATATATATACATACACACACATAGGGGCTTAATCAAATGAGAACTGAATTGTTTGTGGTAACTGTGAGAACCAATCTCAACCACAT